>NC_056746.1:564014730-564132230 GCF_019279795.1 Protopterus annectens
GTGTGTGTGTGTGTGTGTGTGTGTGTTTTGTGTGAACATATCATACATATGTACAGATGCACACAAATATATACACACAGATGGGGCTTGTGCATGCATGTGTGTATTATGTAATTGTCATCATCTTAATCAAGTTTTTTTTTACTTTCAACATGTTCCAAATCTTTCCCATCATGCTAGTTATTAGGCTCTACTGTGATAGTTGTTCCATCCCAAAATATGTAGGTTTTGTATGTTTTCATACTATCTTAAGACAACAAAAGTGATGCAAATATATTCCCCCCTTCTTTTCTTTCTTGAAGCCATAAAACATTCACCTGATGATTCCTAGTCATTTAGAGAAAAGTAACATCTTGCAGGACTGTGAATTGTGCAATCTGGGTGAATACAATTTGTTATTTATAATAAAGTTAACATTGTAGCAATATGCATTATTATGTATACATTCTAGTAAATGTTTAATCTTTTACTTATTCACTGTCACACGTTGGCTATGTGTTGTACATGCAATCTCTGTCAAATTGCTGTGTCTTCATTACACTATTTGCTTTTTCTTTGCGTTGATAAGTGCAATTATTACTTGTTATTATCTTTGCCAGTGTAATCCAGGTTGTGGCTGAAAAGGGTCCTGGGGACAGTTCACTTTCCAGGTTAGCAAAGTATAAATAAATACAAAATAGAAAAAAAAATGTGGTGAACATGGCACAAATAATTAAGGAAATAGTAAATTACATTTTAATTCTGCATCATTCATGAAAGAGAAAAAACTTTCCACTGAAGGTATTGGGAAGTAGCAGACTTACTTTGGAGTCCTTTCCATTAGTAGTTATCACCTATACATGACACAACAAGGATAATTTAATACAGTGAGAGTTTTCACACCTCAGGATGATAGTGTGAGTGAAGGTCTGTTAATTCCTTTAGAACTACAAAATAATCCCTTTATAAACACCTGCTATTTACCACCTTTCTTTTGTTGGAAGAAGCTAACAGCTATTTGTATAGCACAGAGCAAGCTCTAACAGATACATAAATGAGGCTCACTCAAGGAAACATCGAAACAGCTCTGTTATAGAAGGTGTGTTAGATGATGTGCTTCACACACCTGCCATTCTATTTTAATGGCATGACAAAACAACACACCTTCCTTATGTCTAGCATGACTCATATAAAGAGGGTTTGAAATGTATTCTGGGAAGAAGGAATGAAAGCTGCCAGCCCCTGATTTGCAGACAGCTGGTATTAAAAAAATAAAAATACATACTCTTCCAAGGGTTGGGAATCAGGACACACTGTTTTAGATATCTCATGTCCTTGTGTGCCCCAGTGTAATGACGCCCATGTATGATGGCAATTTGAGGGGAATGGCCTCATGGATTTTTATGATGGTATCCTGGGGTACAGACTGGACATGAAGATGCATGAATTCTGACAGGGTGGATGAATAAGTGATGAAGTATTTTCCTTAAAACAAAGCAAGAAGAAAGAAATTATAACCTGTTTTTGCTTTATTATGCATATTATATTAAGAAAGGGGAACAAGCTTGGCAAGCAGAATGCCCCGTCTGACTCTAAGGCAAATATGTATGAAGAACCAACATATTAAGGATGATAATGTTTTTCTGTGATATTTTTTATGTATCTTCTTTTTAGAAAGTTTTAATATATATACAATTAAAGTAACACATATAACAGCACTAGAAGTAGAATCTACATTTCATAATGAACAGTAGTATCAATTTCAGATATAATTCCAATCTGAAATTATAAATATTGCGGACATCTTAACAATCAGTACATATATATGAAATAATAGTAAACAGCTGCCATAATTAAAATAAATCAAAAAAGATGCATATTTATCCTATTTTGCATTTGCTGTCAGTGTTTTTTTTTTTGTGAATGCTTGGGGGAGGGGCACGACAAGAAGACTAGGTGAATTTGTTCAACTCATTATTTTATGTTTACTTAAATGTACATTACATCGGGCAATACAGATTGTTATTTAGCACTTTACCTGTAAGGTAGCATTCCACTCTGATGGCACCCCTCATTTTCTTTAAAACCAAGTCCCAAGTGTGGACTTACATCCAGAAAGACGTTGTTGTTATGGCTTAAGGCTGAGTACAATTAGAGGAATGAATGCTGGCAGACTGAAAAATGATGTTATGACAGCGATGTGTTTTGTGGTAATTATGCCGTATGTATGTTATTTTAAGAACACAGCTTTAATTCTAATTAAACCATTTGGTAACTGGATAAACGATCAATGCAGATCTTTTCCGGTCATGACCTGGACTTTAAGGTTAAATGTAACAGAGTTGGCAATGAGTCAATATATCTTTAGAAGACTGGATAAAACTGAAGTACATGGTACGTGTTATGCAGATATAGTGAAAACAGATCTCACACAAACAGTAAATGAAAAACAGGATCAAACCCCAGAGTCTGTAGAAAGGGAACACTAACAGCTCTGAGTCAAGGCCAACATAAAAGAAACTGGTCTTGATGTCAAGGCCTTTGTTGCAATGACAGAGTCCTGGGTTTCACGACATATCCAAATCATTAAGAGACTGAATTAGAGGGCATAACTTCACTCTGGACAGGATGGGTGGTATAGAACCAGGTCTAGTTGTGGCCACATTCTGGAGGAAAGTAGAAACATATTCCCTTAGAGAAGACATTCATTGCACTGGGTGTAATGCAGTATACTCTAAGGCTTCCCTCATTCTCATAGTCATAAAAAGGAGGCTATACCATACAAACAAGGAGCTCTCATAAAGCCCATTCAAATAATGACTACGTGGCCTACTAGCCAGCTGGAGATGAATATGTGCTAAGAGGTATTTTCCATTAGTCAGGAGCAACAGGCCTTTGAAAGGGCTTTGATAAGCAGTCACACGAGGTGATGCAGTACTATAATCACAACATGAGGAAGGAGACAAATGGGATACTTAGTACATATGTATCTCAAAGAAATGGAGAAACTCTAGGGATTGCATTGAAATAGAAATAAAATGAGGTTTCAACATGAAACTATAAATCATTTTATTGTTATACAGAGATGTCTGGTGCAACTCATATCAGTTTATTTCACAAAAATGCAATTAACATGATATTACTTACTACAATAAAACTATTCTTTCTTTTTCTATATTGTTTGTTCATTTTAAAAGGAAAAAAGTAGTGTTCTAAATATTAAAGGCGTTTTTTAAATGATGGCATTTGTTACCTTTGAACACGCTGAGGCCGAGACCAATATTACTTATCACTCTTGACACATGTAAACTGTCCCAAATCAGATGAGCATTATGATGAACAGAGTTCAACACCTTCGAAAACAGTTTAAGTTTATTTATGTATTTGTTTATTTAATGTATTAATTTTCTGTTGACGTGGTTAGCCCCACTAGGTTAGTGGCCTCTTTTCAGGGGAGACCCAAAGTGGTATTTACAGGAAAGGGAAACTTAGCCAGGGTATAGGGGAACTTTCAATAGATACAATGAGATATTTTGCATTCACTTGACCTACCACAGACTCAAGCAGATGGGACTTCAGTTTAATGTCTCATCTAAATGACAGGCCCCCTGATGCTGCATTGTAGTGTCAATAATTTGAAAATTAATAATTTCAACTGGAGTGAGAATAGAACCCATTGCATTTGCTCATACAGTACCTTAAATTAAACATTAATTTCATATTCTATAGTGAAACTTCTTCTTTCAGCTTTTCCCAGTTAGGGGTCGCCACAGCGGATCACCTGTCCACACATGATTGGCAGTGGAGTTTTAAGGTGTTGAGTTGCCAGCTTGGTGCACAACCTTCCACAGAAGGCACACACATGCAGACACTCACACCTAGGGCCAATTTAGAGTGTCCAATCCACCTACAGCATGTCTTTGGGATGTGGGAGGAAACCGGAGCACCCGGAGGAAACCCATGTGACCACAGGGAGTACATGCAGACTCTGCACAGAAGGCGCTCCAGCCAAGAATCGAAGTGGAGAGCCTCTTGCTGTGAGGTGGCAATGCTAACCACTGCACCACCGTGGCTGCCCCATATTCTACAGTGAAGCTAAATCTTTCATTCACTCCAAATTCAAAGAACAGCAGTATGAAGATATGCTGATAAGCATTTTTTTTCAACAGTTTAGATCTGTCTTCTGACCTGCTTAACTGATATAGCCACAGTGCAACAGCTGGTTACAGACAACCATGAAAGGGCATAAGACAGATACTTAATGTCATTCCAAATGGTAGCTTATAAAGCCTGTTAAATTTAATATTACAGACTCAAATCTTACCCAGGTCGGTGGTACCAGTTTGGAGACCCAAGGCAATTTTTAACATAGGAGTTCCCAGCTGGGACAGAGCTAATGCAATTAACTGCAGCACAACTCTTAAGAGTCATCTGCAAACATTAACTACCTCAACAACTCCACCATTGCCCATTTTTCTCCATCACCATCAGTCATTCCCTTCCTACCTCTTTTAGTAACCTTTTTCCATTCCTCAGTGCATACAAATCTTCTTACTTTAGTGATGCTCACATAACCAAGCTTTGCTGTCAGACAGCATACACTGAGACTGTTCATTCTTGTTGCAGACATTTGTACCACACCATAGCAGTTAGTCCCAGAGAGGTAAACTGAATGTACTATCAATCATACCCATAACTGTTATTGAAAAGGCCAACCTGAACATTCACATGGTCTGTTGAAAACATTGTTCATACCTTTACCTGTTATATACTTATCATCCTGTTTTGATTAAACAGCCCATCAAAGCTAACAACTATTCATGAAATCATCTATGCATAAGTTAAGCAATGGTTTAATAATCTGGTATACAACCGTCTGCCCCTGTGTACAATCTCAGCTGGTATATGTAACACAATAATCATGCACATCATACTGATACAACTGGCAAACTGTCATATCACTACTGATGGTAGCCAAAACACCAATTTCTACAATCATCATCATCATCAACCCCCTATTTCTCATTTTTTGCATTGGTCAGGGTGTTGTGTCAGCTGTCACCATCTCTCTCCCTCTCTCTATTCAATGCCACTCTCCTACCTTCTTTGACACTCACGCCTGACTGTTGAAGGTCTTCTCTCATACAATCCATCCACCTCTTTGTTGGAACCCCTCATTTCCTTTAGCCTTCTTCCTGTCTGTCCCAAATCGTCTTCACCAGTTTGTCTTCTGCTTCTCTGCACATGTGCCTGAACCACAGTAATCTGTTCTCTTTCTTTTGGAGCTACCTTGGCTTCTGCTCTTATGTCCTCATATCTTCATCTGTCCGACAGTGTGCATCCTACCACCCATCCTAGGCACTTCATCTCCATCACCTCTAGCTTCCTCAACTGCTCTGCCTTTACTAGACAGATTTCTGTATCAAACAGTAGTACTGGTGGTTTACTGTGGAAATTTCAAATCTATTTCAGTCAATCATTTACAATGTCGACCTGAAATAATGAATCAGAAATTTCAAATAGTAAACCACAATGAAACTGAATACGTCGACTTCTATGGTTCAATGTCTTCGACATAGCAGGAGGTGATGTCACTCACTTCCAGCTATGCACATTAATGCACCATTGAACTCTACATTCAACGGTACGTTAATTCTATGATTTTGCAGAGGGCTACCCCCCTGCACCCCCCACACCCTCTGCACATTAAATATACCAACTCTGAGATCGCACTACAGTGAAGAAATGGGCTAATTCCCTGTTCCTCACTGAAGCGCGACCTCCCTCCACAGTCTCGGTACATCACTTGCCAAATGGTTGAGTGTACCATGCAACTCAACTACATGTGCTCAACCTCTGTTGGTTCAATTTCCTGCCCCCTGGACACCGTAATTTCGAACATTAGCCATTTAAATGACTGCCATTTGGGTAAATCATAGTAAACTGTATTGATCATACCTCTGTTTTGTACACCTTCCTTTTTAGCTTCTTTGGCATTCTGTCATATGCTGTCATACACTACACCTAACTGTCTGTACCAGATGGCTGCAGCCCCTCTGATTCTAGCTTTGAACCCCTCATTCAGACTTCCTTTCTCCTCAATCACCCCTCCCAGATACTTGAAGCTGTTCATCTATACTCATTTTCCTACTGTGTGCCTTCAGTTTTTCATTCCATTCCCCTATTCTTTGCTGAAGGTTTTGCTCAGAGTCTGTCTGTAATGCCACATCATCTGCAGACAGCAACTTAGTTGATCTATCCCATCTGTTTGCTAATATAGTCCATCAGCAGTATGAACAGCAGTGGGATCACAGCTGAACCCTGATGTACAACACCCACTGGGAACTCGTCTGTGAGATAGAACACTGTTCATACTTGAATCATTGGGACCTTGTACATAGTTTGCATTAATGCCACAAACTACCTAGAATAAATTAACTCATTCCCAAATATTTCCATACTCTGAATTCAAAATATGACTTAATACGTTAGCATACCTAATGTAAACTTGAATTTCCTCTATTTTAATGCAGTAAATAAGTCTATAATCATGTGTTTTGTGAAACTTAAGTAGCTCCTGTTTCAATGCCATACAATACATTAGCAGGAATCACTCATTTACTTATTAAAACAGGCAACATGTGGCAATAATATGTTATCTCAGGTAACCATGTGAATAAGTTTGATGTGGATATTTCTGGAAAGGAGACAAAGTCAAGCATTGCTTCACACTTGTGGGTTTCAAACTCTAATGCAAGAATGGATAACAGGGTCTTCTTTATTTTGGTGGACCACAGCAGAATTAGTAGATCTATGAAGGCATAGCAGAAATACTATAATCTATGTAGCTACAGTAGGATTAATGGCATCAAACCAACCTTCCAAGAAGTAATGCACATTGTTGGACCATGCCCGCTTTAAAAAAAAATCAGTAGGATTTAGGGAGGGGAGATTTCAATGGTATTGCAAAGATGATGAGTCCACAAGGGTTAACAAAATATGGCACTTAGCAGGATGAACTAAAAGTGGGGGCCCCATCTGAATAGACAGAGTAAGATGTACTTCATAAGCATTGTTTCAAGGGACCCATCAAAGCAATCAAAAAAGTCCTTAGCATGGTTAACAGTCAATGGAGCTCCACTACAATTGAAGCAATCACAAGATTAACAATTGCATTATTTAAATTAGTCTTACAATCACAATTAACAGACTAAGCTGTGTGCAAGTCTTAGCAGGATAAATGTCCTCCCAGTAGGAGTAGATTTATTAATTTATTTGTTTGTTTATGTGTAACCAATTCCATACATAACTGATAAAATGAATTGAGCCCACAGACCATCAGTGCCAAAAGAGGCAAATTTGCACAAGGCAACAAATGTACTGAAAATGTGAAACCCAACTTCTTGCCAAACAGTAATACACATGATTTTTTTCCTGTGTACTGATATTTTTATTTTTTTTAATACCATTACTGGTATGCTTGAATGTTAAAGGGGCAGACGGAGTAGCCCTTGGGATTTTTTTTCCAGTTAGAAACATGATTAAATATCTGACTCTTCATCCCATTATAGACAGTTTACCTATTTGATTTATCTACATAAGAATGCTGCACAAGCCTTTGTTGTTTTGACAAGCATGTAGCAAAAATAACAAAATAAGATAACTCATCCAGACTTGGGGCATCGAAGAATAGAGGCTCGTAATAAAAAATAGAGTTTGTAGCTAAAACAAGTTGCAGCTCTTATTAACATGATCTCTGAAAAATATGTCTGTTTTAGGGTGAGTCAAATGGGTGTAATATGGGAAAGTTTTATTCAGTACTGAAACCATAAAAGTTGAAGGTCTTCATTTAGAAAATAACATAAATCCATCCATCCATCCATCCATCCATCCATCCATCCATCCATCCATCCATCCATCCATCCGTCCATCCGTCCATCCGTCCATCCGTCCATCTGTCCATCCGCCCATCCATCCATCCATCCGTCCATCCGTCCATCCATCCATCCATCCGTTCTGTCCGTCCGTCCATCCATCCATCCATCTGTCCATCTACAACCCCTTTTCTCATTTTTTAGCACATGAGGATGGTGTATATTACTTCAACAGTGACAATCACCTAGAGCCCTGCCACGGACATTATATTTAAAAATTTTGCTCTGTACTATGTTCAAACCAATGTTCTCACACAACCTCTTTATAATCCTTCAACTCTTTAACCACGGACAAAACACATTCAGTATTTTAGGCAAAAGTGATTCATCACAGAAATGACTAAATACAATATTAGCCTAGAAAAATATGCATGCTAGGCAGGAGCTGAAAATCATAGCTTTGAAAATCAAGTTTCTACAAATAAAAGATTGAGGTAATGCTTGGAGTAAAATGTTTCAAACTACCAAAGCTATGACTCTACGTGTTTTTAAGTCCTATAGGATGTTAACCGAATTTAAATGTTTACACAGGCTGTATTACCAAACCTCAGATTTAGGTCATAAAAATGAATCTTTTCAGTAGCAGTTTGACAAAAATTATCAAAAATAACTGAACAGTGACTGGAATTACTACAGCTAATTTGCTTTTTAATCTGGTTAGTGGACTTTATATCCAAATTAAGCAGTCTATCAAGAACATACATGGAAGTCAAGCAAAAATATGGACAAGCATGTTTGATGACCTGCTAAAGTAATATTAGTTATAAGTAATGATTTGTCAGTGGGATCAGTGTTAGTCAAATTTACTTTAACACATTTGCCAGTGCTGGTCAACAGAACAAGGACAATGGAATGTCACTGTTTCCAATTACAAGAATCTCTGTAATAGATTGCACATAGCAAAGAGTGCAGACTGAAGCAAATGTCTCACCCAAGTATATAAAAGAAAATGCATTTATAAAATGTGATCTAGTAGAAGTAGAAAAGCTATAGCTTCTTGGATACCAAGGTAAAACTATGCATGATTCTGCAACGATTGCAAAAATGAAGACAAAGCCAACCAATGTTGAGAGGTTCTAGGAAAGCAGGCTGTCCTTATCAGACCCCTATGTGGATTTTAGTGGGAAATTAAGACATTTTGTCAGATGTAAAGTTGGTAAAAATGACCTTTTAGAGCTAGTATATGATAGCCTAATTATGGAACATTTAATACATAGTTTACATTTGTTCTCTTCAAACAGCCAAAATGACTCTTCTAGTCCCTCACTAACTTTCTTCAGTGCTCCAGTCACTCCATTAAACCTTTTTTTTCTTTGAATCACGCCTAAACAAGTATATAAGCTTCTGTCTCTCCCTGACTCCAGCTGCCTTGGGACTGAAGGCATTCATCCAGTATTTAATTACAATGTACTCTGACTTTATATTTAACACACTAACCCATGTCTTCAGCTTATGTTTTATGGATGTCATCCATTACATTGAAGAAAGCCAGTATTATATTTATTTCCAAAGCAGACAATCTCATATTGTCTGGCTATATTGGTTACAGGCATGGCTGTAGAAAAGACCATTTGTTCAACCTGGTGTGCCAGTGTTCTTGCCTCAAGAATATACTGCATGTCCTTACTAGCCCATATTTGACTTTATTCTGCATTACTTTAGAATTGCTTTGTGTTCATACTATACACTTTTGTATTTATGCAGTACTTATTTTATTCCATTAGGTCCATGATAAATGATTCACGCAGCTAACCCTAAGTTATTAAAATACTTTCTAATTTTACCTCTGAGTCATTATTTATCTTCCACTTTTCTCCCATTGAGCTGTTTATGGCCTGAAAGATGCTGCCCTTCCTTGTGAACTTTATCAGTTATCCTGAGGTAATTCTATGCCTTAGTCTTGACCCTCCCGCCATTTTCCGTTTTCACTTTATGTATTTCCCTTTAGCTTCCCTTCATGTCAGCCCACCTTCTGAAACATTCCTTTTATGAAGTCAATAATTATTTCACTGAAAAAAAGAATCATTTCACTGCATTTCTTCGACTTATCTGGGCCTGGATCATAAATCAGAGCAGAAACACAAACAAGAAAATTATATTTCTCAAGCTTGAGTCTGTACAAACTTGAAATGCATGTACTTGAGCTTATGACAACATGGGGAATGAGGTATAAAAATAATAAGTATTTTGAAGTCCCATGTCATTATTTTCATTCTGAAGTCACTGTAGCATGGAGAATGTATAATTGTTGCTAGGTAGTATAAAGCCTAACTTGCTCTCTATCTTAACGACTGTGAGATTGGGTAGCCTACTAAATCGACATGCACAGACAGTAGGATCTCACTCATGTGTGACTGATGGAACAGCGACATTAGCAACCAAGATTCAAGCTGATATGCTCAAGTAACTGTGACATGAGATCAGGTGAGCAAAGCAATTGCCTGTGTCAGCCATCTATGGTTCTAGGATTCCTAGTTTAAAGAGTACTGGTATTAAAGGAAATACAGTCACTCCGTTACAAAAAAATGCAGTGCAGAATATAATAAATAAATAAACACATTTTCCAAATTAACTGGATGTTTTACAGAGTTATTTGCAGCAACACCATCAACTACTAAATAAAAATGCTTTCTGGTCATATTCAGTTTACAAAACAGGAGCTCCCTTTCTGAAGTCGATAACTTGTAATTCAGCGACATTAGTTACTTGTGCTGGTATTTTTGCTCACTATTGCCTGTTGCTCAGCATTCTTAACAGTGTACTTGATTCTGCTAACTCAGCACAGTTCAGATCAACATGATCAATACAATAACTATAGAAATGCTTTTCTTCCTAAAAAAAATCCCTTCAAGGTCACTCACATCCTTCACTTCAGGTAATAAATTTTAAAGATCAGTTCAGAATGGTAGGACGTGGATTTTTTTTTTTTCACCATCATATTTCCATAACTGTTACTATGTCACCTACTGTAAATAGCTTATTCTGTATCACTTTTACTTTCAGTCCCTGAAAACTTTTTCACGTGTAATTGCTCACCCAATCACCTTTACTTTTTATCTATAATACTCTCATATAGCTAAAAAAACTATAGCTTAGCCGGTCGTAAATACACTTAGCGCACCTAAACTTTTCCTGCTATCTGATGTTTTTAGCCTGCTGTCTTACTTCATAGTTAATGTCTTTTCATACACCTTCACACATGACCAGCTCTGTCCTTCCATTTGTCCTGTACTCTCCTCTTCTTCTCATCGACCTCTTTGCATGCACTTTTTTCCTACTGCCATCTGATAATGCCATGTATGCCCTTCATTTCCCTTTCTAACATATGTTCCCATCTTTCTTTCAGCCTGTCTCTACTTTGTTTACCTTCTGTATTATGTTGTGATTTGTTAGAAGTTATTTCTTTCCCTTATTGCTCTTCTCCTCACTTCCCAACTCAGGTATTTCTCATCCACATTTCTCATCTTCTTCTTCTTGTGCAGTTTCCTTATTCATCTCTTCATCTTTTTCCCATCTTTTCAATAACTCTAGCCTTCATCTCATTCCATCCTGTACTCACTTTTTCCTGTTTATACTCCCATGTAAGTACTGACAGAATCTCTCCTCTCACATTATTCTGAAGGGTAAAGCTCTCTTAGTTCCCATGTCTGTTGGTGCTGGACATTATTAGCACTTCATTATTTGTATTCAGACACCTATCTAAATACATGCAGCTTTCACATTTCACCCTTGAACATATTGTATAGGAGTCATGAATTTTCCCCTCATTGTATATACTTTTTTCACTCTGCTCTTCAGTTAGTGCTGCTTGAATTTTATTATTTGTTAGTAATTGCAGGTGTGGGGGTAGCCACATTCTTTGATTTCCTGTCCTTGCCTATTTAAGTGGTACAGTGTGAAATATTTTCTGCTTAAAAACCTCAGCTTTGGCCGGCTAACAACTTTCTATATTCAACTGGACGTATAAGAGAATTTAAGTACCTTTATCTGCTTTTTTTTCAAAAAAATACAGTATTTAAATTGATTTTAACTCTGTGGAAGGAATATTTAGCTGAACTGGAACTTTTCACTCTGCTCTTCAGTTAGTGCTGCTTGAATTTTGTTATTTGTTAGTAATTGCAGGTGTGGGGGTAGCCACATTCTTTGATTTCCTGTTCTTGCCTATTTAAGTGGTACAGTGTGAAATATTTTCTGCTTAAAAACCTCAGCTTTGGCCAGCTAACAACTTTCTATATTCAACTGGACGTATAAGAGAATTTAAGTACCTTTATCTGCTTTTTTTTTTCAAAAAAATACAGTATTTAAATTGATTTTAACTCTGTGGAAGGAATATTTAGCTGAACTGGAACTTTTCACTCTGCTCTTCAGTTAGTGCTGCTTGAATTTTATTATTTGTTAGTAATTGCAGGAGTGGGGGTATCCACATTCTTTGATTTCCTGTTCTTGCCTATTTAAGTGGTACAGTGTGAAATATTTTCTGCTTAAAAACCTCAGCTTTAACCGGCTAACATCTTTCTATATTCAACTGGACGTATAAGAGAATTTAAGTACCTTTATCTGCTTTTTCTTTTAAAACAAATACAGTATTTAAATTGATTTTAACTCTGTGGAAGGAATATTTAGCTGAACTGGAACTTTTCACTCTGCTCTTCAGTTAGTGCTGCTTGAATTTTATTATTTGTTAGTAATTGCAGGTGTGGGGGTAGCCACATTCTTTGATTTCCTGTCCTTGCCTATTTAAGTGGTACAGTGTGAAATATTTTCTGCTTAAAAACCTCAGCTTTGGCCGGCTAACAACTTTCTATATTCAACTGGACGTATAAGAGAATTTAAGTACCTTTATCTGCTTTTTTTTTCAAAAAAATACAGTATTTAAATTGATTTTAACTCTGTGGAAGGAATATTTAGCTGAACTGGAACTTTTCACTCTGCTCTTCAGTTAGTGCTGCTTGAATTTTATTATTTGTTAGTAATTGCAGGTGTGGGGGTAGCCACATTCTTTGATTTCCTGTCCTTGCCTATTTAAGTGGTACAGTGTGAAATATTTTCTGCTTAAAAACCTCAGCTTTGGCCGGCTAACAACTTTCTATATTCAACTGGACCTATAAGAGAATTTAAGTACCTTTATCTGCTTTTTTTTTAAAAAAAATACAGTATTTAAATTGATTTTAACTCTGTGGAAGGAATATTTAGCTGAACTGGAACTTTTCACTCTGCTCTTCAGTTTGTCCCACCCACCCTCCCTGTTTTTGTTTTGGTGTTAATCTTAGTGGCCTTGCAGCTGCCCGCCCCTCTTGTAAATTTGTGTTTGGATACTCCTTCTGGGCCCATCTCATTTGCTCACTCAACTGAGTGCAGTGAGATCATATTCTGATTTCAGGCACTCCTACTGTGTACAAAGAGAGCATCTGGGAAACAGAAAAAAAAAAATTTAAGCTTGTTTCCTGCCTTTCCTGTTAAGTGGTACAGACTATTTGTAGGCTTTTGAGCCCCCAAGCCCTTTTGTGTTGGAAGGAAGCCTTCTAGCTTAGTTTTTTTTCCTATAACTAGCCAGTTTTCTAGTTTCAGCACTCAAATCTGTTTCTTTGATCTCAGCACTTGTTCAGAAAAAAAAAAAAAAAAAAAAAAAAAAAAATTTATCTGCTTTCACTGTACTTGTGTTTCTACCTACTTTTTTTTACTTTTGCATCATCTCAAAAGTACTCAATTGTATTTATTACTGCTTGGTGTAACTCATTCTAAGCCTTCTGGTTTAAACACTTGGGCTTCGGATCGGTTGTTTTGCACTGAGAGGGTTTGTGTTCTGCACTGTAGTGGCAGAACAGGTAGCTTACATCCTTCTAGGTTGGGAACTGCTGATTGAGGGCTCAGTGTCTGTTATTCTAAAAGTGTATTAATTCTGGTTTAAGCACTTAGGCTTTCAGGCCAGTTATTTTACATTAAGAGGGTTCGTGGTCTGCACTCTTGTGGGAGGAGAGGCTGGACTCTGCCCTTCTGAGCTGGGAATTTCTGATTGAAGGCTTATAGTGCATGCATATCTGAACTGCTTCTTACTGAAGTTGGTGCGCCTTGTTTGCTGTGGCATAGACTGGATTCGGGCCTGCTGGATCTAGCTTTGTTTGTGTAACTTGAGCACCAATCCAGGCATTCTCTAAAGTATTCAATTGTATTTATTACTGCTTGGTAGTAACTTGATTAAAGTTTAGCTGTCATTCTAAGTCTTTTGGATTAAGCACTTGGGCTTCAGACCAGTTGTTTTACATTAGGAAGGTTTGTGGCATGCACTGTAGTGGCAGGACAGGTAGCTTTCATTCTTCTAAGTTGGGAACTGCTGATTGAGAGCCCAGTGTCTGTTATTCTTAAAGTGTATTAGTTCTGGTTTAGGCACTTGGGCTTCAGGCCAGTTATTTTACATTAAGAAGGTTTGTGGTCTGCACTCTTGTGGGAGAAGAGGCTGGACTCTGCCCTTCTGAGCTGGGAATTTCTGGTTAAAGGTTTATGGTGCCTGAATATTTGAACTGTATCTTACTGAAATTGGTACACCTTGTTTGCTGTAGCATAGACTAGATCCAGGCCTGCTGAATATAGCTTTGTTTATATGCTTGTTGTTTGTTTGCTTGTTATTTCCCTGGAACGCTAATTCCACCTAATACGTGGCTTCTCAGCGCTTCTGTGGCTCACTAGTGATATCTGCATTGCTTACTGTACTTATTTCCTTGTTTCACTTGAAAGAAAGTTACTGTTTGTCGTTTTTGCATTTAAGTTACCTGTAACACATTGCACTTAAGTTACCTGGCACTTGCTCACTAAAGCAATTATATAAGTCAGCACTAAAAATTAAAAGCACTACACCCTCACTCCCCACTGGCCCTGGTTTTCAATTATTAAGGAATTCCCAATATTATTCCAGCATGTCCAAAGGTCAGTTGTCAATCTCATCTCTGGTCCAGCTGGTGAATCTGGGAATCTTGAGGCAATGTTACAACTGCCTCATGTACACAGACAACCCTCTCCTCCTCCCAACAAATTCCAACACATGTGAGAGATGCAACCATATAGCCAAACTGGAGGCTAAGCTCTCTCAACTCAGTACTGGCATAACCAGTCAGGAGGAGAAGGAAGCCATACTCACTACAATTCCAGTCTCACATAGACCTACCACGACAGCAAACCAAACACATAATCACACAAAAACATACTCGGAGGCTCTAAATAAAGATCTGCCGAAGCAGCAGAGACTTCCAAAGCAGACACCCAAGCAGCCGCTACCCCAAAACAAAACACGTGCAACACATATCTCACAAAGCCAGTGTGCCAAACAGTCACAGCCCTTAAGACTAAACAACACACCTGATACACTTGTAATAGGTGACTCTATCGTCAGGCACACTGACGTCCCGCTCACCAGGCTGAACAAGGAGAGGGTCACGGTGAGCAGCCTGTCGGGTGCTAGGATCCGCCACATAACACAAGCACTCAGGTCACTCCAAAGCAAGTACAAATATGACTCAGTCATTGTCCATGCTGGTGTGAATGACCTGAGACGTACCTCCCTGGACTACATGAAAAGAGACATAAAGGAGCTCTCTGAGCATGTAGCCCAGGCCGGTATGACCCTGACCTTGAGTAGCATTTTACCCTCACCAAGAATGATGCCACAATATGAAGACAAGATGATCAATTTCAACAATTGGCTTAAGTACTGGTGTCATTCAAAGGGGATCCAATGCCTGTCAGCTTGGGATGATATGCTCGACAAGCCACGATGCTTCGCTAGGGACGGCTTGCACCTGTCACCCCTGGGCTTTCGGATATTGGCAAAGGCTCTTGCTACCCCCATAGTGCCTTTTTAGGCAAGGCTCAAAAGACAAACCCACCTCCATAGGTATCACAAGGGATAAGAAACTAAGAGTAATGCTACTCAACGCCAGAAGTCTAAACCTCAAGATGCACGCACTCGAAACTCTCCTTAGCATGGAGAACATCGATATCTGTGCAGTAACAGAAACCTGGTTCAGGGCTCCCGAGAGCACCCCAGCACTACCAGGTTATACCTCATACCATGCTTTTCGGCCCCAAAACTTGGACCGAACCACAAAAGGAGGGGGGGGAGTATCGATATTCATCAAAGATACCCACACCTCCAGGTTGGTGGCAAAGCACGAAGCATCAGAGACTATCCATGTGCAACTAGCAGTGGGTAAAACTGCCTTCCAGTTTATAGCCTGCTACAGACCACCCTCCCAAACCCAGGAACCCCACTCGGCCTTCCTGAGAACACTGGAAAATATGAAGGTCTCTCCAAACACCATTATATTGGGCGACTTCAACTACCCAAACATAGACTGGGAGCATTACTCTAGCTCCAACACCCTAGCCCAAAGGTTCCTAGAATTTATAAACTCAAATGCTATGGAACAACTTGTTACCACTCCCACAAGAGGGGAAAACATACTGGACCTGATCATCACCAACATGGGGACTCTATGCTCCAGACCAGAAGTGTATCCCTCACTGGTAAGATCAGACCATAAACTAATCTCACTGGATATTCACATCCCGACCCCACCCCCTGCCCAGAAAACCACAGTGAAAAACTTCTCTAAAGCAAATTTTACACTCCTTAAAACTGAGGTGGAATCCTTCAAAGCCCCTGGGCCTGTGGAAAATACAGCCCAGACCGCAGAATCCTTTATAAACGCATTCTATGAACACCTTCAGGAATGCATGGATCATGCAATCCCAAATAAAACCAAGACCCAATCCTCCAAAGGCAGACGTCCTGTCTGGTGGACCCCAGCCATAAACAAACTATACAATAGAAGGAGGAAGCTACTAAATGATAAAGCAAAATCCCAAAGAGGGAAGGCATCACTGATCAGTATTAGCAAAAAACTACGGGCACACATAAAATTGTCTAAGGCCAGCTTCGAGAGAAAAATTGCACAGGACACTAAGGATAATCACAAGGCTTTCTTTAGTTATGTTAGGAACCTGGGTGGTAATTCCCAGATATGCTCAGAATTAGTCCAAAATGACAAAAAATACACCGAACCCACAGACATTGCCAACATCCTAGCTGACAGGTTCAGTGCAAACTTCTCCCCCCCCTCCCCACCAAAAGGGCAAATATCTATCCCAGCAGAGTGCTGCCCCCCTGACATCTCAGATGCTCAGGTAAGAGCCGCCCTCTCCAAAGCAAAAAACACAGCATCAATGGGACCAGATGGTGTCCCGGGCTGCGTCCTACATGAACTCAAAGAAGAGCTAAACCCAAACATAAAACTACTGTTCAATCTCAGCCTTACTACAGGATATGTGCCCAAAGAGTGGCGTACAGCAACAGTGGTCCCTCTCCATAAAGGTGGTGCCTCAACGGATCCTGGAAACTATCGCCCATAAGCCTGACTAGCTTGGTCTGCAAAGCTATGGAAAGGATCATCATGGACCTCATAAATAAAGATATTGGGGACCTACAAACACTGGATCCTACCCAGTTCGGCTTTGTTAAGGGCAGATCCTGCCTCTTAAACCTGGTTGATTTCTTTGAAACAGTCACCAAGGCCATTGACGAGGGGAAGGTGGTCCACACAGCCTACTTGGACCTCGCAAAAGCCTTCGATACAATACCCCACTCGGGCATTATAGATAAGCTCACCAGCTTATATATAAACCCCTATGTCACTAGATGGATTGCAAACTGGCTCAAGGACAGAACCCACATGGTTAGAATTGCTGGAGCCATGTCAGACTCCAAACCAGTAACAAGTGGTGTCCCACAAGGCTCAGTCCTGGGACCTCTCTTGTTCGGTATATATTTCTCGGAGGTACAGGCCAACACGGAAGGACTGTGGCTGACCAAGTTCGCAGATGACTGCAAACTGGGTGCCATAATCGACTCTCCAGCCGACACAAGCATCCTCCAAAAGGGCCTCATAGAAACAGACAACTGGTGCCAGTGCCATGGCCTCAAGCTAAATGCCAAAAGTGTATAGTCATCCCTTTGGCAAAACAAAGTGCCCACAAATTACCACATAGGTGGAAATCCATTAAGTACAGAAGAAGTAATTAGGGACCTGGGGACCCAAGTTGATAGCAATCTCTCATTTGACAACCACGTGGCCAAAGTGGTTAGAAAAACATTTTATATAGCCCACCTAATCATGAAGGGATTCACATCTAGATCAGGGGAGGTCATCGTGCCTCTTTACTCATCCCTCATCAGGCCCATAATTGAGTACAATGCCCCTTTTGGGATGTACCTTACCAGACACCTGCAGCAACTGGAAAGACCCCAAAAGTACCTCACCAAAAGGATCAAAGGGCTCAAACAGATGCCATATGCTGCCCGGTTAAAGAAACTTCAGCTCTACTCAGTGGCATACCGCCTGTTCAGAGGCGATCTGTGCCTGACGTATAAAGCCATGTCCAACCCGGAATTAATGGACATGCTGCACCTCAGAAAATCCAAATCCCATCGAGCTACGCTCAAGAGACTTGAACCTCAGCACTGAAATAAATAGGACATGCTGGAGGGACAGATTCATAACCCAGAGGCTCCCTTCACTCTGGAATAAAATCCCAGTCCAGGTTAGGCAGAGTCCCTCATTGACTCTCTTCAAGAGGAATCTTGATGAGTGGATGGGAGATCGTAGGTTTACCCCGGGTATCACTTCTGTGTCACTGTTAGATAGAGGCACAGTATACTAACCTCAAAAAAGGGCATAGCAAAATAAATTTAAAATGGGTGGCGAAAGCCAAACACATTCTGGCTAGGCTTATAAATGCCCTAGGGCAGATAGCCTAGTATGAACCTATGAACCTATGAACATCAAAGTTTCAAAACTTCGACTGTTCTAATATCGACCCCTATTCAGCGAAATCTGAAAACATTGAACATACAGAACAGCAAATTTTTTCCTAGAGAAAAAATTTGCTGATCCAAAACACATACATACAACACAAGCACACCAAACAAACAGCAATCCACACACATACACCTAAAATCTTACACCTAACCCTACACTAAACTATACACACACCATTAACTATCCACTTACCTTAACCCAAACCCTAACCCTAAGGTCCGTCACTATCACACACTCACATCACCCGTGCCCTAACCCTAACTCCCCTACCCCACCCTAACCCTCATGTCCACACAATCGCACACTTACCTGACCTGCATCCTAACCCTAACTCACCTAACCCGCCCTAACCCTCACGTCTACACAATCGCCGCACACATACCTAACCCGCGCCCTAACCCTAACTCATCTAACCCGCCCTAACCCTCAGGTCCACACAATCACACACATACCTAACCTGCACCCTAACCCTAACTAAGCTAACCCACACTCAATCGCACACTTACCTGAACCTGACCTGTAACTTTCCACCACAGTGCTGAAAATACAGAAGCAACAGAAATGGACAACCAAATTCTTTCCCTAGGAAAAAATTTGGTTTTCTGTTGCTTTGGTATTTTCAGCTTTCACTGAATAGGGGTCAATATTAGAACATTCAAAGTATTGAAACTTCAATACAATATAGACCCGTATATACTGCAATTTTGTTCCATAGTATCAAAAGTAAAGATTTTGTCACATGTTTACATTATCTGCACCTATGGACATGTAGAATTGCTTCTCAACCTTTTGGCTATGAACAATTGTAGTATAATCTGTTACCACTGCTTTTTTTACCCTACATTTACATTATCTTAAAAATGCATGCATTGCTGCATCTTGAAGCTTTTCTACCAGGCCTCCTTTGGAAATGGATTAAACTCAATTAACAAAGCAAAATAAAACAAAAACTTCCAGGAGATGAGTTTCAGCCTCCTGTACTGCATTTCTTATTGTTTGAGTAAAATGCAAAGAGATTTTGTGCCATTCTCTGATATGATATTCACATCCCTGAGTATCTGTCATGATGTCAGGACTTGTGAGTACAGACGTCCCACATTTTTTCTAAAAGTGATTAATATTTGCCGGGTGCAATGACATCTACCAACTATGTAACAAATGTGCTTAGCATATAAGTGATTCTACTGTCTTCGCAGTATATAATCATTGTCTTTAAGCTATAAACCCCTTCCCCAGGCTTCCATCGTAAATGCATTCTACTCGGTTGGATATTCTCAGTTAAAAAATGAAAATAAAAACTTAAAATTATTAATTTTCTGTTTTTTCAGTTTTAACAGAGACTACAGCCAAACTGAAAACGAACACAAATATCAAATTCCATCAAAAAGATTGTGAACAATGGAACTGAAGGGGACTGCAACAAGGGATTTGAAATCTTCTATGCACTAAAAAGAGCATAGAGAATATTCACAGAATTCAGATTTATGAACAGTTGATGTGAGACAGGAATTTAACTTGTTGACAGAGGCCATATATTGGAATTATAATTCCCTGTGCTGTATGTTGGAGTAAGGTGGGCTAAGTTGGAATATATAATTTTGCAGATCCCTCAAAAGGGTACAACATCACATTAAATGCTTTTTTTTTCAGTCCTATCAGGAAACATATGAGACATATGGAAAATAGGCTGTGTGGTCTTTTCATATTGCAGCTGTTCTGAGTCCCTTGCATGATTACTAACACTGCAGGGATAGTACCTTAAGTGTCCAAGATTTATTAAGCTCTGGTAAAACTGCGTTTAGACTCCCTCACTTAGCAAAAATTGTTTTAATTGTGTGCATTTAATTTCTTCATTATTCCAGAAGGACTAAGGGTTTTCCACTGCTAAAGTACTTTGTACAATCTGTTATATTTCATTAAATGTAAAACAATAAAAGACACTCAGGTTATAATATGTAGCAATATCTAGATAATATTGCAGAAATCATAAGAAGCTTGCTTTTTGGTGTCCTCTAGCAAGTACAACAGTGAGCTACGGCAAGGTCACTTTATATCAGTATGTCATTAACTTCTTACATACAGACTGCTCCCAAATGAGATTTGTCACAGCCCAGAGCTGAGCAAAGACTACTGTTCTATCCTGTCTTTTGCCTTTTTATTATTTTCTCTACATGACATTGTCTTCTGCTATCTATTGTGGGTGTTTGCTTCTTTATTTATTTTATTTTATTTATTTATTATTTATTTTATATTTGTTGACCTGGATAGTCAGACACATACAGTGTATCACATAGCTTCAGTAGTTTGCCCAATGGTGCATTAATACAGAAGGTCCACTGCTTTGTTTGCATGGTAATATGCTTTGAATTACATTTTTGTAAGAATTTTGTGATAAGCATGAAACACTGCTTTGTGTATTTCATTTATCAATAGGATATTCAAAATGTTTAGATCATTACATCCACTGCTGCATGCATGTTACAATTCACATAATATTTATTACAAGCTACAGGATGTTCATAGCACAGATGTTGAAACTTTTATATGTCACTTTTTAGTTTGTTCATTTTACTTTTGTTAATTGGATAAGTCCAATACATACAAGTACTTCTTCTCAGGAGCAACCCAGTAGCATTTGTTTGGTTATGCGACTTGCTCAGCATCTCACTGTATTCAGATGGATATTGAAGAAATCAAACCCATAACTGCAGACTGAAGCTTATTTGCAGTTCATTGCCTTATAACCAGTGTTTTGAGGTAGTGTTTGTCTTCTTGGTGTGATCAGATTTAAGTAGCCTATATCCAGTCCTGCCATACAAACCATGTGCTTTCAACTTTTATTGGATTCGTCCAGAGAATCTGTTTGAATGAACAAGAGTCTACAAAAGCTTCTGATATTTAGGAAGTTTATCAGCGTTGTCGCCTCACAGTAAGACGTTGTCCTGTTCGATTCTCAGCTAAAGCGTCTTCTGTGTGGAGACATGCGTGAATGGGCGTACTTTCGTTGAAGGTTGTGCGTCAGAGCTGGCAACTCGGCACGTAAAAATCTACTGCCAATCATTAGCGGACCGGAGTTCCGCTGTGGTGACCCCTAACCAGGAAAAGCCGAAAGATACCACAACATCACACTTGCGCCTGAAATTAAAAACTTCCCGTATAAATATGGCTAACTTTGTGGTGTAGTACAATAAACGGTATGTTTTGATCCTTTATGTTCAATGTAGGTATATCAGAACACTGCATAATTTATTTTGCATTGCTCAGTTAAGATGAAGATGTTCGACCCTGTTATAGCTAATGGATCTGGGGCTGAAGAACTGTCTAAAAATTTTGCATCAACTCGACTTGCATTCATTGCATTGTGCAAATCACGTGGAAATAAATACTTTATTATGACAAGAGTTATGCAGGGTTTTCGATTCTAGGTGGCTGTTCACTAGGTGAACTTGTGCTGTAGAATGCAGTTGTGCTGGGAGCTGTCACTTCACATACTGGTTGTGTTTCATTTCTACTTGTCAAGGTCTTGCTGGCCTGATTACTCAACTGGTTACTGATTTGTTCTATCTGTCCTTCTCTTAGAGTGACTCATTACTTAGTCTTCATGTAAATGACCATGCGATGTATTGGTTATATCAGAAATTATGAGAAGGTTTGTTCTTAGATCATCATAACGTAATCTGCTTACGGATGGCATGGATGAGAACTGGTGTCCTGCAGCTTAATGTATGCTTTTCTTTGTAGAGTGCCCTGCAATACAATGTGATTTGCATATCCCACAGCTGCTGAAAAGAATATAGTATGAATGTATGGCAAATAAAAGCATTTTTAAATATTATTATTCAGTCATCATGTTTCTGGTATATTATCTTTAGCTTTTGCCCAACTGTGTTTATATCAGTGATTTACTCTGTGAAAATTCTGGTCAACAATAACATAACTGCAGAGGTATTATTTGGAGTGTAGCATGGAATAATCATGTAAACTGAGGCAGCTGTAGACAAATGCTTAGTTTAACAGGTTCATGAATTAAAATCCATAAATGCAACTTAACATTTAAATAAAGTAAATAAAAAGTATGAATGAAAAAATGATATCATATGATTATTTGTGGCACTGTGCAGAATATATACACTTAATTTGTCTAATTATGATGTAATGCAAGGAGCACCATGATTATGCTCCAAAATTGATGAAAAGATAGTTTTAAGAACCTTTTTGATGCCAGAAAAGTGCATAACAATTGTTAAGCACATCCTCAGCACTGTAAAGCAATAGTCTTGTGCATTAGCAGTGCTCAGCAGCCACAACAAAACAGAGGCAAGAAGTTAGTCAACACCTCATTTGGATTTTCACTTTCTTGAAGTATTCACAAGCTTCTAATGACATTTTTTGGTGGCTGATTTCTGTGTGGCAGTAGTTAGTGAGTTATGGCTTCCTAAATCTGTAAAACAATTACTGCTTCTATACTATTTTTGTCATTGCTCTCTCTCTCTCTCTCTCTCTCTCTCTCTCTCTCTCTCTCATTCTGTTCCTCTAACTTTTGTAGTACATGGGAACAGGAAAAGCTCCATGCATTACAAGGAATTATGGTTAGATCCTTTTGAGCATAACCCAGGATGTTTTGTGTTCTAGACACGGATGTAAAAATTCACCTTTCAAACTTCACTCGAGGTGAATTTCTTGACATCCATATCGTGAACGCATAACATCCTGGTTATAATCAGGGATGCATAGCTAGGCTTAAAAAGACCCTTGTGGTCGTTAGCCTATTTCGCATCCATGAACCTATGACCCTATAAGGCCCAATCATAATCTATATTTCTGTCATTAATGACAAACACATTTTGATGACGTATGCCTTCATAATCAGATTTTTAAATACATTTTACTACCTCTCCCTTGATCAGCTACCCTTGGGTAGTTTTCACATTCACTGGGTCTCCTGAACCCGACAAGCCTCCCATGGACATACTCATGTTCTGGACTGGTGAGAAGACTGATGCATGTCAGAACAGCATCACATATACTGCTGAAGAGAATTTTTTGCTATGCCCAAACTTTCCTGCTCCATGCACAAACATATTGTTTGGTGACGGACATGCAATGAGTGTACTGGCATATCATCCCATCTCCATAGTGACTCAGCTAATGCTCTACTTCCCTGAAGGGAACACCTCCCTGCATGTCCCCACCCTCCACTGGAAATCAACAGTGGGGTACTTGAAGTCATCCATGTGTACGACCTCTTCCCAGGATGGTCATACCTCACATGCCTGAGCTGCTAATCAAACCTAGGTTGCCTGAGTCATAGTCTGGGCTTTATCCCTTTATGCCATGGCAGTGATCTATACCATTGTAATCAAAATGTAATATGACATGGAAGATACAATTACAAATCCCCTCCTTGGTTTACAGCTCCTCTATCAGAACCCATAATGAGGGGATAGAGTGTCCGCAAAATTATCATTGTCATCATCATCATCATCATAATCACCATAATCATCATCATCAAGAAACCCTTTTTCCCATTATCGACATGGGAGTCAGTGTGTCATGTCATCTGTCACTATCTCTCTTGATTTAATGCCTCTCCTACCTTCTTCGACAGTCATGCCAGACTGTAGGAGCCAGATCCAGCAGTAAGCAACATAGACAGTCATCTAGGACTCCATGGCTGGGAAGGGGCCCACTCTGGCCAGGAGCCTTAAACATTTATTTTAATAATATATTTAAAAAGAAACACCTTCTTACACAGTGGTGGCAGGGTCTTCTCCTTTAAGGAGAACCAGGTGTGCACTACACGCATGCCACCGCGGAAGTAAATACATTCTACACTTGCACGCAGAATTTAAACCAAGCCATTCTGTTAAGAGAAAAAGTAAGTGTGTGTGTGTGTGTAATTTTTAAACTAGAGAGAAAGTCTGTGTGTGTTTGTGTGTGTGTGTGTGTGTGTGTGTGTGTGTGTGTGTGTGTGTGTGTGTGTATGCATGTAATTTAAACTAGTTGTACTGTTCGTATGAGAGAGAGAGAGAGAGAGGGTGTGTGTGTTCTGTTCTGTATGAGAGAGAAAACATGTGTAAGCAATTTAAACTAGAGAGAAAGTGACTGTGTGTGTGTATGTAATTTAAACTAGCCATTCCATTTCTGTATAAGAAAGTGTGTGTGTGTGTGTGTGTGTGTGTGTGTGTGTGTGTGTGTGTGTGTGTGTGTGTGTGTGTAACTTAAGCTAGCCATTCTGTTCATATGAGGGAATAAAGTGTGTTGCTGTATGAGACAGAAGGCCTGTGTTGCTGTGTGAGATAGTAGGTGCAGGTATGTGTGAGCTTCTGTGTGAGAGTAGAGAGAAGGTAGATGTGTGTGGGTGCATTTTTAACATACCTCTCAACTGTCCAGACTTAATCATAGTGTTGGTCTCTTTCTCATAAAATTTGTGGTTTTCTGGCAATTCACGGAGGAATGAAGTCACTAAAGAATGACATATATATGAGTTTCAGACTTCATAGCCTTCAGAAAATGCATGCTAACACAAAACCTGTTATTCTAGCAAATTTCTAAGCTAAAAAGAGCAATATTTAAAAGCTGTCCCTATTTTTGGGCCATTGTATCCTTGTTATTTTAGGCTTTGTCCAACTTTCTTGCACTAAGAGGCTGAGAGGTATGTATACCTCTCAAATGACTAGATCTTTGCCTCATATTTTTGGCCATATTCCTCATACAATTTATGGTTTTCTGTTCACAGAGAATTGAATTCACTAAATAATTATACGAGTTTCAGATTTATATTCTTTAGAAATGCATGCTAATTACAAATCCTGTTATTCCAGCAACATTCTAAGTTAAAAAGAGCAATATTTAAAATCTATCCCTATTTTTGGGCAATTGTATCTCCATTATTTTAGGTTTTGTCCAGATTTCTTGCACTAAGAGGTTGAGAGGTATGCATACCTCTCAAATGTCCAGATTTTTGCCTCATATTTTTGGCCTATTCCTCATAAAATGTGTGTTTTTCTGGCAAATTTCTGAAGATTGAAATAACTAAATGTCATGTAGTTTCAGACTTTATTTCCTTCAGAAAATACATGCTAAGACAAATCCTGTTATTCTAGCAACTTTCTAAGTCTGTAAGAGCAATATTTAAAACAGTGTAAGAAACTTCTCTGTGTGGAAGATTTTCAGTCTATATATCTCTAGTTAATCACTGTATATTAATCAGATCAGGCAAAAGTAGTAGAAGTAGCAAACTTAAACTCGTCTTAAGTAAAAAAAAAAAACAAACAAAAAAAATATATATATATATATATATATATATATATATATATATGGATTCCTATTACAAGAACGAAAGTTCACTACTTCGAACTTGTAATAGGAAGCCTCACTTCTGCGAATGTTCACTTTAATGAAAGTGAACTTTTGCGTAAGTGCACTTCACCGAAAACACCGCAGCACAGTGGAGGACATAAAAAACAAGCTGTGTCCTCCACTATGGTGTGATAGTCATGGACCTTAGGGTTAGGGCATGGGTTAGGGTAAGGGGATAGTCAGTAAAGCTATCCCCTTACCCTAACTCATGCCCTAACCCTAAGGTTCATGACTATCGCACCATAGTGGAGGACATTGCTATGTCCTTTACTGTGCTGCAGTCATCACGGACCTTAGGGTTAGGGCAGGGGTCATGGTAAGAGGATAGCCCTACGGGCAGAAGCATCACAGCCCTTCTGACACACATTCTATCCTTCTCTTTTCTAGATGCTTATGTTTCTTCTTGCCTTCTTCCTGTCTATCCCAAATCTTCTTTACCAAACTGCCTTTTGTTTTTCTGAATGTGTGCCCAAACTGCCATAGTCTCCTCTCTTTGATCTTCTGTGTAATTGGAGCTGCTTTGGCCTCTGCTCTGATGTCCTTATTTCTTTATCTGTCCCAGAGTATGGAACCTACCACCCATCTCAGCCACTTCATCTCCATTACGTCTAGCTTCTTTATCTGCTCTGCCTTTACTGCTCAGGTTTCTGTACCATACAATGGTACTGGTTTCACCACTTTTTTGTATACCTTACTTTTCAGCTTTGGCATTCTTATGTCATACACTACATTTGACACTCTGCCAGTTGGCTGCAGCTCATCTGATACTAGGTTTGACCTCCTCATTCAGACTTCCCTTCTCCTCGACCACCACTCCCAGATACTTGAAGCTGTTAACCTTTTTGATTATTCTCCCTTTTATCTCATTTCTCATCTTCTTCTGATTTCCTCCATTTGCTGCCATTAAAAGTGTCTTATCTGTACTCAGTTTCATCCCATGTGTCTCAGTTTTGTATTCCATTCCCCTATCCTTTGCTGAAGTCCTTGCTAAGAGTCTGCCTGTAATACTACATTATCTGCATACAACAACTTTGTTGATCTGTCCCCCCCAACCTGTATGTTGATGTAGTCCATAATTGGTATGAATAGCAGTGGGCTCAGAAATGAACCCTGATGTACAACCACACCCACGGAATCTCATATTGCCAGATTCACCTCTGGCTCCACTTATAGAACCCACCACTGCCAGAACCTGAAACAACTAGAGTGGCTAGAGCTGCTCAGTCTAATTCAATTCAATCAACTCCAAATAGCGCACTCAGAATTTTGTACCACCCTTACGATACCCTCTCACTCATAAATATCATTAAGCACTATAGCAACTTGAGATCCCTACGATCAGTCAACAAACTACTCGTCCAAACCCACAAAGCTAACAATGCTGCTGGTGAATCCCTGTTTGCCAACTTTGTTCGCAAAACCTGGAATTCGTTGCCAAACCATATAACCCTACAATCCTCCATAGGTCTATTCAAAAATAACCTCAAACAGTATCGCAAAATGAACTGGCTCTGCCCATGTACCAATCCTGATTAAGTTAAATACTGAAAGGAGAATCTCTAAATATCAAACAGGTAACTATTTCAGCAAGCTCTATATGCTATCTAATGTCTTCTGCCTTTAATTGTGTCTGACCATGTGAATTGTGTATCCCTATTAGGGAACAACACGAACCATTGTACATACTCACTTTGTTTTTTATTCTTTGTTGTAAATGTTTTTATACTTTTTTATATTTTATATTTTTTAAATGTTATTTTCGTAATTTGTCTAATTGGAGCTTTTCTCCCTGGGCCTCCACTGAAAATGGAGATATATCCAGTCGGACTATCCCGGTAAACAAATGTAAAATAAATAATAAATAAATAACTCTTCTGTGTGACCGAACACTGTTCATACTCTAGTCATTAGGTCCTTGTATATAGCCTGTGCTAATTCTACCAATGTTTCTGGGATGGGCTTTGAACCATCACAGGACTGTCCATCAGTTTATTTGGACCTTGTCATATGCTTTCTCCAAGGTTATGATGGCCCAGTTAGACTCTTCCCTCATCTCTAGCTTCTTCTCAACTTTCTGTCTCACTGTAAACATCTAGGTGATTGTGATGCATCCTGAAATGAATCTGAACTGTTTATCTCCCATCTTACTTTTTACTACTCTGTGCATTCATTTATCAGTGACCTTCTTCAGAACTTTCATGCAATGTGACAGTAGTTTGATACCTCTGTACTGACCACAGTTGTGGATGCCACCTTTGTTTTTGTACTCTGGCACTAGTATACCTATTCTCCAGTGATCTGGGATTCAGCTTTCTCTACATACTGCTATGAGTACCCTCAGAAGCCATTTCTCTCCTATCTCATACATCTTGATCATATCTGCTGTGACCTCATCTGAGCCTGCTGCTTTCTCAGACTTCATTTTCCTTAGCAATGTTCTTACTTCTTCTGAGTTGGACTCATTCTCTTCCTTCATTGTAGGCTGTGTCTGGGGCAGTACAGCTTTTGTGGGTGTTTCTTCATTCAGAAACTGCTGAAAGTATGCATTCCACCTGCTTTTGATTTCCCATGGGTTGGTGAGCAGGTTGTTGCTGGCATCCCTTATGAAAGGTGCCTGACTATTTTCAGTCTACAAACGTGGGTTTGCATAGAGGTCAGTGGTTGTGCAGGTAGGATCAGAAGTGACTAAGTGGTGAGAACCAAAATAAATTAATTTAAAAATACATAGTATCATAGTTTGACAAAGTAGGAAAGTTTCATGAAAAATGGGCAGATTTAATTAACTTGATACCAGAGAAAACATAATTTCTATTGAAAGCATTAGTAGATGTTCACTAGTTTTTGAAGTTGCGGTGCAGATCATAGTAATTAATTATTTGGGCTTGTAACTTAAATTCAGATAAAATGTACTCAAACACTTATGGAGCTTGGAAGTAAAGTAATAAGATGTACTTAGTAACTATTTCAAATGATGGGACCTACTACAGCACGTCCCGAAATACGGACACTGAATGGCTGAAAGATCGGACTTTAATATATCAAGACCAAGATGCCATTTCTCAGAATATTCCCTTGTCTCTGACGTATGGTGATCTTGAAGTTGGTATATATAAGAGCTTGCCCCCCCACAAAAAAGATATTTAAAGAAGAAGAGTGATTTTCATGATTCACTCTTCTCTGTGTTTTCAGTCTTTTTTTTTTTTTGGCTTGTTGGCACACGACATTTTGAGTGCTGACATTTCAATAGACAGCTGATTTACTCTGGTTATTAACCATGGTGATTTGTCTTCCCTGGGGTTATGCATGGGGAGCTGTGTTGTCTATAAAGTTGTATTTGTCAGGGATTTTATTTTAGATTCTAGCTGGGTTCTATGGAAGGGATCAGAGATGCAGATGAGGCTAAAGTTTTATGATTCATAGTAAAGTGTGCAATGCTTAATATACAGTAGTAATAAGACATAAAACAATGTAATAAACAGTGTTCTAATATGGGATGATCACTCTTATGGACGGAAACTAGAGGTATACAAATGATAACCTATAGTAAAGCACGTTTATGAATGTTATACATCAACTGGATTAGGTCTAGAATGGAAAATGTTCATTGAAATGAATGAGCTTCTCAGAAACACAGAAGCTTCCCTTGTATTTGGAATGAGATACTACAGAGAGTACTTGGTGGTAATCCATACCGACTGCAATGATGAGTTCCATATACATGTGGAGATGTAATCCAGGCTTCTGTAGCTGGGAAGGAAACATGGGATCATACATGCATGGTTTGGTGTAGTGCAAGACATCACCAAACTCCCATGACAATCACTTCCAGTGTCCTGTTTTCAAAAGTAAATTTAGTTTCTTCATGGACTAGTACTCCACAAACCCTTCCATCATCTTGGACAGGGATAATGAAATTATCACAGATAGGTCACCAAACATTTGGAGCTACTGCACTGGATAGCTTTATGGCCATGCAGCTCCATCTGTATGTCAGAACTGGCACCCTAAGAATACCAAGTCTAACACACAGGTGGAGCTGTTATGCTGGAGAACATTGACTCAGCTATCCCACTGGGTCTTCGGGTAGGTTTTTGCAATTCTCACTATATATAATGCTATTCAAAGGCACAGAATGTTGTTTCATCTTACTACCTGTTTCTGGCACAGAGGGATTCCCTTCAATTCAGTACCTTGAGGCATTGAACTGCGTAGTGTTTGCCTCCCTTATGACATCATCAGAAAGTGCCACCAGATGACACAAAATCAGGAAGTAATTAGACAGAAGATCAGCATACAGTACATAAAAACACATGTTTCTGAAACTTTGTTTAGTTCTTTTTTTCCTTTTTATTCATGCTAACAGCCTTTAAAATGCCCCACATTACCAGCACTGTCCAGTCAACCCCTATATAATGCTTGAATTTGAGCTAGGGCCAGCAAGGGTATTAATAACATCCTGTGGGGTTCATTGCTGTCCCACTTCAAACCAGGGGCAGTTCTTATTTTATGGGTCTCCCTTATTTCACCCTTTCCCTGTCCTTTATGGAACCTGTGGTTGCATCCAAGAGGCAGGCATGCAACAGAGACATATTGCCCCACCTCCAAGGCAACATAGCCATGTCTCCACCCTTTTTCCCCTTTGGACTATGCCTCCAGGCATGACATCTGCATCCTCCATCAGTGTCTCATAGGAGATGTCCACAAAACAGCCCTTGCCACTAGGGATGGTGATGCCCCTCCCTCACTGCCACTCCTTCAGTCACCCAAATAACTAATCAAACCTAGGTTGGCTGTACCGTAATCAGCGCTTTATCCCCCTATTTCACAAGAGCAGCTACAAATTTTTAAATTTAATAAATACAACTCCACTAGTATAACTAAACTAAAAATGACACATTTTAGCATCAGAAGTCCACTTTACATGCTGAGAGTATACTTGCAACAAAAGGAAGTGGTAACATTTGCACATGATCTTTAAGTCTAGCAATAATAATTTCTGTCAGCTGATTCAATGCAGAATGGGAAAATGAGGGACAGATCCCAGGCCTGAAATAAAGAAGGTGCCAATACAACTGGTCTGATTTGCATATTGGAAGGTTAGGAATAGGTGAGTTGATTAGAGCGTGGCTGTTACAATAGTGTGGTCCTTGCTTTTTGGACTGGCAGATAGATCTGCATATATTGGCCTTGCTTCTTGGAGGGGCTGATAGATCTGTATATCATTCTTCAAGGAAAGCAGTACTAATTAATGTAGAGGGTAGCTGTACCAGACGCTTTTGTGCCGTGTCCCAGTTTTTATAAGATGTATGTTTGACATGACTTTTATGCTTCTCTGATTCATGATTCTTGTGTAGACATTGAATAGTGGTTAAGGTAAATTGGCTAGAAGATGGAAAACAGGGGACAAGGATAATGACAATGAACTGGTGGACAAGAGAAGACCACCCACTCTCCATTTATTGCAGCTTCTGCTCCATGGAGTAATGGGATATGTAACGGCTGTCTTGATCAACCAAACTTTTATTGGCGGGGGGCAAAATTCAGCATAAACTATCAAAAATCAAAGGGGTGGAAGCAGGACAGCTAAAGTTATAAATAAATGATTTTATGGGATAAGACAAAACAAGAAAGGTTTTTGGTGAATAGTAGTGCATTCTACTCTCTTACTACTCTGTATATATAGTAAGTATCTTAAGTTTGAAAATATACATATTTTACTTTGTGTCTCACATTATCTGCAACGTGCAATAAACTTCTAACATTTTGTAACAGGATTTTGTGTTCTTCTAGTTGCTCCTATTAGTATATGTCCAAAAAATGCTTATCAGTCTGGAAAACAAGTGAAATATTCAGCAATCCCAGTAATTCAGCACTTTGGTCCACTACATGATTTTGACTGATATGGAACAGTAAAGCTAATTATAACTTTAGGTGCCTTACAGTGAATTACATGACTGATAAACTCACTCAAAACTTTGAATAAATATTTAAAGAAACATTAACATAACAAGTGTAAAAGCCTCAAAAAGTACATACAAGAGAATTAAAAAATATAAGAGAAACAAATACTAAAATTCTCCTTCTGCGATCAATTACATTTACAAAAATGCATATACTTTTCCGAAGTAAAGCAGGTCATTCATAATCTGAAGAATACCAGCTTAAATTTTCTTTTTCATAGAATGTGACTTTAAATTGCATCTAATATTTAAATATCCATTTAAGCCTAATGGTCGTTTAGCAAAAAGGTTAATCTGCCACCTTAAATATTTTATTTCAAGTATGTTATTTAAATCCCTACTACTATAATTATCTGTAAGTTTGTGTATAACAAAAAAATGATTTTTTTTATTGCTGCATGTAACAGATTGTTTCTACAAAGCATTAACAGTATTTTTCACCTTAGTGGCATATATGCATTCACTAATTCTTTTACTTAATTTCTTGTTGTGTTTCCACATACAGCTTTATTTTCTTCCTTCTGGTCTACACAACTCCAGCGAGAGTTCTCCTTTCACCTTAACAGACTCAAAAGACACATTTCTGCTGTACTCCTTGACACTGTGCTTCAGATACCTTTGCATTACCTCTAACATCCTTACTTGTGTTTAGGTTAATCTCCTTAATAGGACCACCCATCTCCATGCTGCATGACCATTCTAGGTTAACAGTGTTAAAAGGACTTGCTGCCCTATGTTACCTGATACTGAAATCTCCCTGCATAAAACCGTCAGCATGAACCTCAGCAGATGGGCTGTATGCATGCCCAGCCTACACATTATCTTAAAGCTAAAACATTAGAAGGTTAGAGCCCACTGAGATTGTATTGGGTCAGTTCCCTCTTGTCAGAACAATCACTGAAATAAGAAAAGACTTTCTCCCCAACAAATAGTATTTCAGGGTGTTGAAGCCCTATTTAATGGCTAAAATCTCTTTTCCTATAGTTGAGTAGTATTTCACAGCAATAATAAGCTTTCTAGTAATATACCAAATGTGGTGTTCCTCACCCTTTGCTATCTGACAGAGGGATGCACCTATCGATCCACCAAGTATCTGCATGTACTAGGAACTATTTTGAAAAGTCAGAAGCTATGAACAGGCTCTGAATATAGCATATGTTTAGTAGTCTAAAGGCTTGCTCTGTTGAATTTGTCTGCTTTGCCTTCAGTGCAGTCTTACCTTAACTCATTGTCTTTTACTCAATCAGTCAAGGGGGCAAACAACACTGGCACAATCAGAGATAATAGCTATCCTTGCAAAAAAAGCATGTAATTCACTTTTAAGTGATTGGTGTGGGCTGCCTTTTTCACTGTTCCTACTTTTTCAACTTATTTATTTTATTTTATTTTATTTTACATTTGTTGACCGGGCTAGTCTAGCTGTATATATGTCCATTTTCAGTAGAGGAAATATGAGATCAAGTTAAACAACATTGCAACTATAAGTACAGGATAGGAGAATAAGTTGAGACAAAGTCTAGAAGAGAGAGGAGGAAAGGAGACAGAAGAGAAAATGTAGGAATTTACTTAGCAATTAAGTACAGTGTAAGGTTAAAGGTAGAGCACAGGGGAGTGAGGAAGGTCAGTCTGGAGTACTACATGAACAAAGCCAGTGATTTTGGAAGTACAGTTTGATTTTTTTGTTTGAAGAGAGGTAAGGAAGCTATAAGAGTTACATCTGTGGGTAGAAGATTCCAAGTTTTACCTACAGTATTAGTGAAAAGAGATTCACCAGCTAAGTTGTGGGACTTAATGGATTTGGTCAAGAGTTTACTAGAGGAGCGAAGGGAGGTAAGATTGTTGTAGGGGATTAAAAGTTGTGAGAGTATAGGTGTTATGTGGTTGGTACAATATTTTGTGGGCAATAGTAAGTTGTGAGATCAGAAGACAGTTTTGTAGTTCAAGCCAGCCTAAAAGTTTCAAATTAAGACAGTGATGTGTTCTGAAAGGGTTACTAGTGGAATGCTGTTGTAACAAGTTGCTAGTTTATTCAGGTTAGCCTTCTTAAGGTTAGTGAAGATAGGTGAGGCATAGAAGAGAGTAGATATCAGATGGGTAGCTCTGGTAGATGGCGTGAGATATGGTTTAATACGGTATAAGGATCCTAATTTTTTGTTAACTGTTTTGATGGTGTTATTGATGTGTTGATCAAAAGTGAGATTGTTATCAATGGAAATTCCTAGCAGTTTAGTTGAAGAGTCAGGATAAATGACAGTGGCGTCATTTGATAAGATGGTGAAGTTGAATGGGGAGGTCCGAGTGGTGGGGGTGAAGAGAAGAAGTTTAGTTTTTTTAGCATTAAGTAGGAGGTACCATCTAGTAAACCATGTTTCTACTGTGTTGAAGGTATTTTGAGTTAGTGACAGAAGATCTGAAGAGGTAGATGCTGAACAAATAATAGTGGAATCGTCAGCGTATTGGATGCAGGTAGCTTGAGGGATTACAGAGTGAAGATCGTTTATGTAAAGGGAGAAAAGAAGTGGACCAATAATAGAGCCCTGAGGGACTCCAATAGAAATGGACAATAAGGAAGAGATGTGGTTATCCCAAAGGACGGCTTGTTGTCTATTGCTTAGATAAGAACTAAACCATTTAATAGCAAGGTTATCAAATGAGAGGGATTCAAGGATATTGATTAAAGAAGAGTGATTAACCATGTCGAATGCTTTGGAGAGGTCAATGAATAGAGCAGAGGAGAAAAGATTGGAGTTATGTAGGTTGTTGATGGTATCAACAAAGGAAAGGAGGGCAGTGGTGGTGCTATAGTGAGGTCTAAAGCCATGTTGACAGTTAGCTATGATGTTATGTGAAGAGAGATACTGTACAAGTTGCTGATGAATACATTTCTCTATGATCTTAGCTAAAGGTGAGAGAAGAGCAATTGGTCTAAAGTTAGAGTATTCAATAGAGTTACCACCTTTGTGTAGTGGGATAATATGAGAGACTTTCCAGATATCAGGGATGGTTCCCTCTTGGATAGTTCTATTTATGAGTATAGTTATTGGGTAAGCAATTTCTTTGGCAGCCTTTTGAAGAAGGGAGCTTGTCAGCAGAGGGAACGGTTTCAGTTTGAGAATAAGTTTGTAGATGAAAGAGGAAGGGATGGGTTGAAGAGAGAAGTTATAGGAGGAGTTTACAAGATTATTTGGAGTTGTAGTTTCACAAGCCCTTGGCCTGTCTCATAGCCCAAATAGTGGGTTTCTGCCATCCCTGTCTTGCACTTAGCTAGATTAGCTGTTAATTCAGTTTGACACATAGAGTTTAAAACCACTTGGACTTTGGCCAAATTGCTCTTGATGTCTTCAGAGAGTATAATGATATCATCCTACTAGGCTGCTGCATATCTGGTTTGAGGTCTAAGGATTTGTACAATTAACTTCTGCAATATTGCAGGTCATCTATAGGGACCAAAGAACAACACTTTACATAGGAAAAACCCATCAAGTTTTTAAAATACAATGTTCCTTAACATTTGGGGGTCTAAGGATTTGTACAATTAACTTCTGCAATATTGCAGGTCATCTATAGGGACCAAAGAACAACACTTTACATAGGAAAAACCCATCAAGTTTTTAAAATACAATGTTCCTTAACATTTGGGGCTACTGGGATTTGTCAATAGCCTTTAGCTTAGTCTAAAGAAAACTGAAATCTAGCCTTGCCCAGTTTCTAACGTAGTTCATCCACTTTGGATATAGGATATGAATCAAATTTAGTTTTGCTATTTACCTTCTTGAAATCATTACAAAATTTTGTAGATCCACCTGGCTCAGTTACCAGTTCAACTGGACTTTTCCACTAACTCTGGGATTCTTATATAGCCAAGTTTAAGCATCTTTCCTACTTTATCTCCAGCTACTTGGCATTTAGGCCCTGATATTTGATATGATTTGTATACTTTCTATCCAGGTACAGACTTTGTTGAGCTGAATTACATTAGTTTTGTCAGGCAACTCTAAGAATATGTCCTTATTTCTGAATACAAATTATTTTTCTTCCCATTTCTTAACTGCTGATAGTCTCCCTTATTTATGACTTCAGGATATGTTGTAGGAACCTACACTTCCCTTGAAAACATACCACAAAAACTTCAGTAGTAGTTTCTCCCCATGGTTTTAGAACATTTGTGTCATGATTGTTCTAGTTTTCTTTTCCCAACGTATTCATCATATAATTCACTTCACTTACTTTCTTTATTACTTCAAAAAGGTCTTGCCAGTTTGCAAGAAACTTACTTTCTATACTGAATATTAATACAAGTACATTCTTTCCTACTTTGAACTCTCTTAGATGAGCATTTCTGTTTAATGTTGCCTGTTATGCCTGCTGTACCCTTTCCCTATACTTTATCTCTACAGTTTTCACTATTTTTAACCTGTCTTTGAAGACCAAAAAATGCCCTATTACAATTTTACAGTTTTACAGTTTTAAAGGGGGTGTTTTCTTCCTTCCATGTTTATATATATTTTTTTTTACTATATCTAACAAGCCTCAGGGCCATGGAGCAATTCAAATGGAATGACTCCAGTTGAGGCTTAGGGTACTTTTCTTATAGGAACAGAAAGGTATTGTGGCAGCTGATCCCAATTTTTTGCATCTGTCTCTTTAGCCTTTCACAACATGGACCTTAAAAGTTAGTTATAAAGTTCAGCTAGCCTATTTTGATTAGGAGGATATACAGATGTCTTTAGTTGTTTCACTTTAAAGCACTGGCAAGGGGACTGCATTACTCTGGATGGTGCCTTGGTCAGTAGTTATTATTTTATACTAGTTATTTTATTATGGAATTTGCACTGATTATTTGTGGGGGTACTGACTCAGAAAATGTTGTTTCATAATCAATAATTACCAGGGTATACTGATCACTTTTATATGATTTTATAAGTATATCACAAACTCCATTAATATGCATTCAAAAGTGACCTCTGCAATGACTGAAGGTATCAGAGGATTCTTAAATCCTGGATTGGATGCCGTCCATTGGCATTCAGAACATAATGCACAAAAACCCTGTATGTCCATCATAATGTCAAGTCAATAAAATCTGCTCAAAACTCAAACTTTTGTTTTATCTATTCCTAAATGACCACCAAAAATATTGTATGCTAATTTCATTACAAGTTTTCTTAAAGGATTTTGGATTAATAATTGTTTTAGTACATGCTCCCTCTCTTTGGTTACCCTATATTGCAAGTCATTTCTTTGTTCAAAGTAAAGCTATGTAGTGGGGCTGTTGTGTTTTCTTGGTTCCCCATCTACTCTGCCTGTGTTGTCTCTAACACTTCTTAGAATATTGTTTTCCTATCAACTTTTCTTGAAATTGACATGGCTTATCTGGAGGTCAGTAAAGTCAATATTTCCAAAAAAGATGAGCAGACTTGTGAAACTAACTCCTTTAATGGTAAGCACTTTCGTTGGCATATAATAAGCCAACTTCTTCAGACCATAAAAAACATACAAATTTAAAAACCAAGAATACATTTTATAGCTTGTGCTCTTCCAATCAAGCAATCAATTAATTAAGTAATATCCCCTCAACTTTTGCAATGTTAAAGGCACACATAAACATTTTACTACTGAACCCAAGAATTTATCTTAAACTAAGTTGTTTAAATCCATACATATTGATCTCTTTTACACCATTCTAATACAACATTAAAAATTCAAGTATCTTTAAACCCCCCCAGAATAAGCTTTAAAATTCATAAACCTTATATCTTCAGATGTAAAATGTTATTAACTAGAAGGCAATGTAACTATTAATTCAGTACAGCCTATTATGTTTATCTAGCCAAAGCTTTTATTTTGAGTAAACATTTGATAGACAAATATTCATTTAATCCAGGCATAATATATGCCATTGTACGAATTTGCCATGCCAATTCTGTTTCTTCTAATTTTAGTTGCCATGGGCCTCCCCTAATGTTGTGGTCTACCTTTTGCAGTATAACAAAATTGAATTTGTGATTAGGATAATCTATACTATGTCTTGCTAGGGCATTTGTAGTAATCCGTCTATCAATACTGTATTGGTGCTCATATATTCTTTGCTTAAATTTACGTTCTGTTTTACCAATGTAATAGGCCTCACATTGGTTACAGACAGCCCCATATACAACCCCTTGGGAATCGCAAGTATGTTTGCACCAAATTTGGTAGGTCTTATTTCTTATAGTAACCTTGTTAGTTTCTTTGATATGCTTACATTGGGTGCACCTCCCACATTTAAACATACCGGTTTGACCCCTTACTACTCTCTTTGGTCTCTCCACTAAATTTTTCAAATTTAAACCTCTTCTATATGTTATAGACGGTTTTGTACCCAAAGTTTTAAATAGATCATTGTTCTGTTGTATGAGGGACCAATTTTTGCAAATAATCTCTTTGATGCTCCCCACATCAAGAGAATAAGTTGTTAAAAAACTGATCGCTACATTCAAACCTTCCTCTTTCTTCTCAGAGGTATTATCAATGCCCACTACTAATGGGGTCATATGGTGTTGATTGTCTTGAACTAAAGTAACCCAATAGTCTTTTATTACATACCTCCTCCATAACTTGGTCGATTAGTGGTAAGGGGTATGCTCTTTTCAAGAACATTGACTTGAGTAGGTTGCATTCCTGGAAAAAGTCATCAAACGTTGATACCATCCTCGCTACTCTTACCATCTGCCCCTTAACTACTGCCCTTTTCTGATGGAGGGGTTGGCAACTTGTGAAATGTAAGAAAGCGTTGGAATAAGTAGGTTTCCGATGTATAGTGGCCATGTATTGCCCATTGTTATAATCCTTACTAAGGTGGATATCCAAAAAATTAACCTAATTTTGGTCCACTTGGTATGTGAACTCCAAAAATCATGTAAATTAAGTTATTTCAGACATGAACCCACTAATCATATCTCTCTGTCCCTTCCACAAAAAGAACATGTCATCCTTGTACCTTGTGTACCAGGCTACATGTTCTTTGTATGTTGTGCAATTGAATAGGAAAGATCTTTCCCAGAATGCCAAAACACTATTTGCAAAACTACTCCCACATGGGGAGCCCATTGCAATACCACTTTTTTGGAGAAACAATTTATCTAAGAAAAGGACGTAGTTGTTCTTTAAAATTATTTCAAGGAGAACTTCTATCAAATTAATTACTTCATGTTCCATATCTTTTAGATAAAGGAATTCCCTAACCCATTCTATTCCTATATCATGTGGAATAGAAGTATAGAGGTCCTTGATGTCAACCGTTAGAAAGATATGCTGTTCGTTGAATTCCAGTGCGTTAATATTTTCCAAAAAATGCCAAGAATCTCGGAATATTTGTGTTTCTGCTTTTACAAATGGTTTTAACTTGTAATCTACCAACTTGGTGCAAGCATATGTCCCTGAACCCCTACCATCCACTATAGGTCTAAATGGTGGACTATTAACATCCTTATGTATTTTGGAGGAACCAAACAGTGTTGGAACAACTGGGAGAAAATTTGTGAAATAGATATTAGGCATGCACTTGATTGCAGAGTAACAAGTCCTAACAAGAATAGAAATATTAATGAAAGTGAACGGGATATCCTCAAACTACTAAATATATGTAATGTGAGCATTATGAAACCCGACAAGGGAGGGGGGTTGGTGTTTATGGACCAACAGGTCTATCAGACAAGAATGCTCAGCCTTTTAGATAGTGATGTTTATGTGAATGTAAGCCAGAATGAACTCAGTGGGGCATATAACAGAATAAATAGCATGCTGAGTGACCTTTTCTTAGAGGGGAGTATTGATGTGGATTTGTACCACTTTTTGAATATGCCAGCCCCAGTTGTTCCAACACTGTTTGGTTCCCCCAAAATACATAAGGATGTTAATAGTCCACCATTTAGACCTATAGTCGACGGTAGGGGTTCAGTGACGTATGCTTCCGCCAAGTTGGTAGAAACCATTTGTAAAAGCAGTAACACAAATATGCCGAGATTCTTGGCATTTTTTGGAAAATATTAATGCATTGGAATTCAACAAACAGCATATCTTTCTAACGGTTGACATCAAGGACCTCTATACTTCTATTCCACATGATATAGGAATAGAATGGGTTAGGGAATTCCTTTATCAAAAAGGTATGGAACATGAAGTAATTAATTTGATAGAAGTTCTCCTTGAAATAATTTTAGAGAACAATTACGTCCTTTTCTTAGATAAATTGTTTCTCCAAAAAAGTGGTATTGCAATGGGCTCCCCATGTGGGAGTAGTTTTGCAAATAGTGTTTTGGCATTCTGGGAAACATCTTTCCTACAAAATTGCACAACATACAAAAAACATGTAGCCTGGTACACAAGGTACCAGGATGACATGTTCTTTTTGTGGAAGGGACAGATAGATATGATTAGTGGGTTCATATCTGAAATAACTTCATTTGCATCATTTTTTGAGTTCACATACCAAGTGGACCAAAATTAGGTTAATTTTTTGGATATCCACCTTAGTAAGGATTATAACAATGGGCAATACACGGCCACTATACATCAGAAACCTACTTATTCCAACGCATTCTTACATTTCACAAGTTGCCATCCCCTCCATCAGAAAAGGGCATTAGTTAAGGGGCAGATGGTAAGAGCAGCGAGGATGGTATCAAAGTTCGATGACTTTTTACAGTAATGCAACCTACTCAAGTCAATGTTCTTGAAAAGAGCATACCCCTTACCACTAATCGGCCAAGTTATGGAGGAGGTATGTAATAAAAGACTATTGGGTTACTTCCAACTTTTAGTTCAAGACAATCAACACCATATAACCCCATTAGTAGCAGGCATTGATAATACCTCTGAGAAGAAAGAGGAACGTTTGAATGTAGCGATCAGTTTTTTAACAACTTATTCTCTTGATGTGGGGAGCATCAAAGAGATTATTTGCAAAAATTGGTCTCTCGTACAACAGGACAATGATCTATTTAAAACTTTGGGTACAAAACCATCTATAACATATAGAAGAGGTTTAAATTTGAAAAATTTAGTGGAGAGACCAAAGAGAGTAGTAAGAGGTCAAACCGGTATGTTTAAATGTGGGAGGTGCACCCAATGTAAGCATATCAAAGAAACTAACAAGGTTACTATAAGAAATAAGACCTACCAAATTTGGGGAAAATATACTTGCGATTCCCAAGGGGTTGTATATGGGGCTGTCTGTAACCAACGTGAGGCCTATTACATTGGTAAAACAGAATGTAAATTTAAGCAAAGAATATACGAGCACCAATACAGTATTGATAGACGGATTACTACAAATGCCCTAGCAAGACATAGTATAGATTATCCTAATCACAAATTCAATTTTGTTATACTGCAAAAGGTAGACCACAACATTAGGGGAGGCCCATGGCAACTAAAATTAGAAGAAACAGAATTGGCATGGCAAATTTGTACGATGGCATATATTATGCCTGGATTAAATGAATATTTGTCTATGAAATGTTTACTCAAAATAAAAGCTTTGGCTAGATAAACATAATAGGCTGTACTGAATTAATAGTTACATTGCCTTCTAGTTAATAACTTTTTACATCTGAAGATATAAGGTTTATGAATTTCAAAGCTTATTCGGGGGTGGGGTTAAGGATACTTGAATTTTTAATGTTGTATTAGAATGGTGTATAAGAAATCAATATTTATGGATTTAAAATACTTAGTTTAAGATATATTCTTGGGTTCAGTAGTAAAATGTTTATGTGTGCCTTTAACATTGCAACAGTTGAGGGGATATTACTTAATTAATTGATTGCTCGATTGGAAGAGCACAAGCTATAAAATGTATTCTTGGTTTTTAAATTTGTATGTTTTTTATGGTCTGAAGAAGTTGGCTTATTATATGCCAACGAAAGTGCTTACCATTAAAGGAGTTAGTTTCACAAGTCTGCTCATCTTTTTTTGTTTTTACCAGTTTGTGGTTTGTTGTTACTGTGTAAAGTCAATATTTCCAGCAATATCTTAATGTGAAGTGGAAACAGTGGCCTCTTTAACAATGCAGGTGCAGGCTTTTCTGCTTCATCTCATTCCTCTCCTAGGAAGCCCAACTCCTGAAAATAATTTTCTGCTATCAGAAGTAATGGGTATGTTTTCCTCCCTGGAGTGTTTTTAAATATTTTTTTTAAATATTGTTGTTGAAAGAAAACCAGAACCATTGAAAAACATCCATAACATATTCGGGTAGATTAACATACTTGTCCGTTAGAGTCTTGATTCTTTTCTGGCTGGCACACTGCTTTAGAATAGCACAGAGAAGCTTAACACTCTCTTTATATTTTCCCTTTTTCTTTTCTTCAATATGAGACTCATCTGTCTCATCCTCAGTTTTTATTCCTATGTTTCTTAGTGAGTTCTCATCCAGGGACTTCTCTTTGTCAGTGTCAAGTCAAAATTCCCTTATTACTTCAACTGCTGGAGTCTGATGTTAACACTCATGTCATGTCATCCACTTTACTGACTTTCTGCATTATTTTTACAGGAGCTTTTGAAAAGATTCAGTACTTCTGACAGTATATCTGGCTGACCCCCCCCCCCCAAATAGCTTCTATATTTTTTGCACTGGAGAAAATCCTGGCCAATGATAACATCATGAGACAAACTGGGCATTAGTGTTACAGGATAAAAAACTTTATCCAAAAACATCTGTATTTCTACTTGTGTTAAAGGGTATTCCTTTCCCCATCTACACACATCACTTCAATTTTATCATTACTATTGGTTTTATGTTTGCAGCTATATTGTGATTTCACCAATAGAATCATACTTCCTGATTTCGATAAGTCTAGTAATTCTTTCTCTTTTACTACAGTAGTACATCTCTTTGGTTTGGTGCAATCAAAATGACAGAAATCAGATTCTACACTTCTAACAATTAAGAAATCAGATTCTACACATCTAATAATTAAGCATTCAAAGCATTCAAAGCTGTCACAGTCCATGAGTATGCTCTAAGTCAATCTTAATGTAACAGACTGCTGATTAGTATTAACAGTTTTTGTAGGTATAGAACTGCCATCATTAATTGTACAATATTTGACTATATGTCCTATTCTACAGCATTTAAAACAAATTGATTCAAATGAGAATGATTTTGTGGCAGGCTATAGCTTATTACTAGCACTTCAAACTTAGAATCTATAACTTAACATAGTAACAAGCACTCTACTGAAACAAATATTTGCTCAAAAGACTGAGGGTCACTCTCAGCTACCCACTTTTTAAGTCACAAGGAAGAACCCTCTCAACATTTTTTACGGCCAACATTTTGCTTCATTATTTGTATGAGGTTCAATCCACAGCTTCAAAATTGATAGCAAATATGCCATTTGAGCTCTGACTGGATATCTGTATAAAATGTTCACTTATGAAATTTACAGGCTTGCATTTCAGATGAATCCCCAGTCTTTGTTAAATGTTTCTTTCTTTAATTTCTTTTTTTTTTCAATAATAAATCTTTATTGTTTTACCATTCTCCATATAAACTTGAACAAAACAAAAATATTAATAAATTCTAACTAATGCTTCTAATAATATCACAATAACATATATACAATATTTACATGAATGCTTCCCAATGTAACAACAGATTATAAAAGAACATATGAAATGAATTATATATAGATCAAATATCTCAATCTTTTACTTATTAACAAATTACCATTAAAGGGTATATATGTCTCAGATTACACTCGATCTCAATATATTACGCCAATATAATATTAAAAATTTGCTCCCATATCTTCGGATTATTGATATTTTTATTATGATCTTTAAGAAGTAATTTGTGGGCTAATATATGTCTTATTGCTAAAGTCTTAAAGTTGTCCCATGACGTTTGAGATGGATTTAACCAGTTCGTAACTATATATAGTTTCATTAATAAAAAAATGTTAATAAGTATGGTGATTTGGGGTCTAGAAAACTGTTTTGGAGGGATATGTAAAATCATGAATTCCCATGAAAGTGTTGAACTTTGATATCCCATCTTTTGGAGTTGTACTCTTAAGGAGTTCCAAAGTTTATAAATACATTTGCAGCTCCAGAACATTTGAAGAAGGTCTGCTGATTGATCTTTACAATATGGACAGTTTGGAGATTTTTTAGAATTAAACTTATGCAATCTAAGGCGTGTATAATAAGCGTTATTAAAAACCATAAGTTGAGTGTACATCAACTTTTGAAAAGATATTGATTTTGTTGTTAAGTTAATTGCCTTTAGTAATTGATTTTCTTCTGTAAGTGGTAGTTTTTCCTTCCAATAGTTTGACAAAAGAACTGTATTCTGAAATTTGAGATCCTTTATTAGTTTATTAGTAGCTGCTATAAATTTAACATCTTGTTGAAGAGTTTGCCACAAATTCCAACATTTTGTTAATTCCTCATTTTTAATTTTGAAGTCATTAAAGTAACTTATGGAAAGTTCCTTAATCTGTCTCAAAATAATTAAATATGATTTGGGCAGATTCATTTCTTGTCTTATTGTATTAATTGAATCTTTTAGGTAGGGGTATATATATCAAGTAAAGTTAAATTAATCATAAGAGGGAAGTTTTTAAGATTTATTAATTTATTATTAATTTTCAGGTTCGGATTTCTATGAAAAAGTTGGAAGACCATCATATGTTGCATAAGATTTAAGGAATCAAATAAGTTTTGTAATGATATTATATATAATTTAATGTGTTCCATTATATCATATAGTTTAAACTTTTCCTTTCTTAAAAAAGGTACCACTTTGGGATTAATATTCAAATTCGAAATATGTTTATAATTCAAAATTACCCACGTTGGTGACCATTTACTGCTAAATGTGTCGTAATTAGCAATTCTTAAGATTCTGTTTGAATTTATTATTGAGTAGTAAGTTTCAAAATTTGGTAAATCCAATCCCCCTCTATTTTTTGGGTCATCAATTTATCATATGATATCCTGGTCTTTCTTGGATCCCAAATAAATTTAGCTGATTCCCTATGAACTTGCTTAAACAAACTTTTGGAGATTAGAACTTGAGCAGACCTAAATATATGTAATAATCTAGGTAAAACATTCATTTTAATAATTGCAACTTTTGCTAATACAGGTAACTTTAAATTATTCCATCTCTTAAAATCAAATAATATGTGATCCCAGACTAATTTAATGTCAGTATTATAAAAATCCTTATCATCTGTAGACAAGGTAATACCCAAATATTTAATTTTATCTTCAGATTTTACCTGCCCCACCAATGTGAGAAGCGAAAAGGGTTTGGGAGTTTTTAAAGGAAATATGTTTGTTTTTTTAAGATTAATTTTGTAATTAGATATTACTGCAAAGTCCTCCACCGCTTTCAGTAACTTTTCAGTGTCTGAAATTGGTGTTGTGCAGTATATATTAAGATTGTCAGCAAACGCCGCCAAGGATATTTTTGTTTCATATAATATAGGGGCATTATGATATACATTCTGTTTAATATATAAAAATAAGGGCTCTAGGTATATATTAAACAATAAGGGAGACAAGGGACAACCCTGACGTGTTCCATTTTTAATTTGTATTCTTTTAGAAAAGCTTTTATTGATATATAAAGCAGTGAAAGGATTAGTATATATAATTTGTAACATTAAAACAAATTCCTGGGGTATATTAAAATATGGCAGAGCATCGAACAAAAAATGTATATTAACCCTATCAAAAGCCTTTTGCGCATCAATTATGAGTGCATAGATATTTAAATTCTTTTGTTTAGCATAAGAGGTTAATGAATGAAGTGTTAATGTATTGTCACTTGTTTGTCTCACAGTTATAAACCCAGCTTGTTCATTAGATATTATTTGATTCATTATTCTTTTCAATCTATTAGCCAGAATAGAAGTCATTATTTTCATATCTACATTTAGCAGTGAAATTGGTCTATAATTATCAGGATTTTGGGTATCAGCATTTATTTTAGGTATAAGAATAGTTTTTGATGCATTAAAATGGTGGTTATTCATTTTATTATTAATTATATAATTAAATACATGCGAGAGTATTTTACCAAAAATATTGCAGAAAGTTTTATAGAATTCAGCAGTCAATCCATCAGGACCCGATGCCTTATATGATTTGAAGTTTTTAATTATATATATTATTTCTTCACCCGATATAGGTTTGATTAGATCTTTTTGAGAATTATCATCTATTTTTGGGAAACTGATTTTTTGGAAAAATTCTTTATCAGGCCTATTTAAGGATAAATCATTTTGATCAGCGTAAATATCAAAGTATATTCATTCAAAAACCTTAACAATATCATTGGTTTTAGAATATATTGTATTGTCCAAATGTATTTTCGAGATTAAGGATGCTGTTTTCGATTGATTAATAATTCTAGCTAATGCCCTTGATGGCGTTTGAATATGATTAGCATACCTCGCTAACATTTTATGTTCATAAAACGTCAATCTATTATTTTGAATTAAAAAAAGATCCTTTTGACATTTAAATAGTTCCGCCTCTGTTTGCCTGTTATGATTCTGAATCAATTCTTGATCAAGTGATTTTATTTTAGCTTCCAAATTTTGTATATCTCTAATTTGCATTTCTTTGTAATATGAGGCTTTTTGCAAAAAGATCCCTTTTACTTGTGCTTTAACTGTCGCCCATTCTATATCAGGAGAATGTTGCGGTTTCTCTAGCATAAAACTAGTAGGCAATTAAGAACATCTGTAATTTCATGTATTATTTCTTCTTTATTTAATAGATTTGGGTTTAAAGACCAATTATAACCCCTGTGTAACAAATTATGTTTAGGATCTTTAGAAAAAACTTAATGAAATTTTCGAATGGTCAGATAAATAACGAGCATGTATAATAACTAATGGTTCAAAATTAATCATTGTTTCTGAAATTAAAAAAAATCTATTCTAGACCACATTTTGTGACACGTTGAGTAAAAAGTAAAGTTATTTGTATTAAGGTGATTATTCAGATATTCAAAAGGCTCATATAATTGAAAATCTTCTTTTAAATCATCTAGTGCTACCACTGCTTGCCTATTGAATGACTTTTGTGGACAAGACCTATCCAACTTCGGGTTCTGATAGGAATTCCAATCCCCTCCTATTATTATATAATAATTATTATACTGGTTTAAAAGCAGATAAAGTGATGCTATGAAAAATTGCTGATTATTTTATGGTACGTATACATTAAGAAGTAAAATAGGTTTATCATGGAGAGTAGAGGAGAGAGTAACATAGCACCATCTTCCTTCTTTATCTATTTTAGAGTCCAAAATTTTTCCTTGATATTGATTTTTAATAACTATAGCTACCCTGCACTATTAGTCTTACCTTCCGAGGCTATAACCTCTCTAATCCATTTCCTTTTCTTGATCTCTGCCCATTGATCATTAGTTAAGTGAGTTTCCTGAAGTAGTGTAAAACACGCCCTAGACTGCAAAAATAAATGAAGAAACAACTTCCTCTTCTTTAAGTTCTGGAGCCCTTTTGTGTTCCATGAGTCTATTTCCCACATTCCAATCTGTTATTTATTATTACAAAATTTAAAAAGGAGAAGTCGAATGTAATCAGAAACATTTTAAAGATATATATAGTTTGGAAGCATTCTTGCAATCCCATCCCATTCCAGTGCCTACCCACTCTACCCTCGGACCGGGACATGTATAGGTCTTGTATAGGGTAAAGAATTATAATGATTAATAAACCTAGATATGTTCTTCAGGTGATAATAATTCAAATATATAGCATAAGCAGAACCTATAAAAACTAACTTTAATTCTACAAAGTCTAATCTAAACATTCCCTACTAAACACTACTGTTAATCAACATCTCTTGTATTAACTATTTTTTGAGTAAATCATATAAAAATAAATCTATGCAACAACATATATAGAGTTTCCAGTACCTCTGATTGTCTAACTAGAAACTCTTTAAAGGTATTAATTATGATATCCTGATAAAAATATTCCTATATGAAAGAAAACAAAAAATATCTGCTGTATATAAGTAATTAGCTTTCTTAGTTTCTATATACACCTCTATTTAAACAATACAAATCACATATAATAAAACCTCTTGATCATAAGATAGAATGAGAGTTCAATATTTGGTCAACATTGTTTTCTATTATTCAAACAGTAGATGAGAGAGAAAAAAAACCCTGCTTTATTATAGAATTATAATAATATGAGTATCTAGATAACAGAAAGAATTACCTTCTCTAATGTCAATATTAACATTAGGTACTGTCAGATGTTTTAACTATTAACGCCAACAATTATCAGGATTATAAAGACTCACCTCTTATATCTGGGTCTTTACTATATGGCAGGGTGAAATATAATGTCTAATATAATTATTATATATATGCAGATTAATGATATTAGGGGGCTGACTGATACCTTTCAGTAGTACTTCTAAGTAGTAAAACCATAAATGTTTACCTTTATATAGATTCCTTATTCAGCATTGATATATTCTAAAGTTAAAATACTTAACTATTAGAGAAACTGAAAGTGTGACAGCTTGTGAATATGTGCTTAAATTACTATCAAACAACATCCTTTAGTGTTTCTTTTACATTATTCAGTCCAGCAGACTTCACATCGGATTTCCAAACCTGGAAATCAGACCCAACATTCGCGAAGGGGGAATTTTAATAGAGGTGGACTTCCAGAAGTGTCACAGTGAATATCGCACCCTCAGAAGCACTACAGTCATTTCCTGTTTCTTGTTAGGAGAGCAGACTTTGCAAAGGCTGTAAAACTTCGGGAGATACTCGCGAGTATCCAGGATTTAGAAAAACGAGTTCTTATCTGAACAAAGAGAGGCCTAACTCAATAAAACTTCCAAACAAAGGATTACCAAGACCTCGAGCCACAGCAGCAGATAAATCCAACCGCAGATGCCATGCCAGTCGCAACGGAAAGCCACATCAAGTCTCTGAAGCAGATAAAGACTTGAAAAGCTTCAAAAAGGTAGCTTTTGCCTCATTTTTTGATGAAACAGAATACCTGGACCCTTCAACTGTAAATATTAACGTATTGGGATACTTCATCTGAAACTTTATGTGCTTTTCAATAAGAAATTTACAGTAAGGGGATAATAATTGTCTAGCTTGCCTGATTTGCAGAGGTAAGTCCTGGGCCACAGAAATTCTATTATTATTCCACATAACATATCGTCCATTTTTCTTAATAGTTGAGAGAATTTTGTTGACATCTTGGTAATTAAGTATTTTAACATACACAGGTCTTGGACTGTTCAAAGCCTGTGCTTCTCTCAAAGCTCTGTGTGCTCTTTCTATAATTATTTGTTTTGGCAAATCAGGGTCTTTAAGAAGGATTGTGAATATTTGTAGAATAGATGCAATTAAGTCATTATATTGTACAGACTCCGGGATCCCTCTGATAATTATATTGTTCCTTCTAGATCTTGCCTCTAAATCAGTTACTTTAGCTTGAATAGCAAGAATATCCAGATCATGTGTATTTGATTTTTTTGCAAGCAGAGTTATTTTATCTTCATTTTCTGATATCCGGGCTTCAGTTTTATCCATTCTCTCAAGAATTTGAGTTCAGGAGATTCCAAAGGTTTGTACTTGTACAGTTAATTCTTTCAGAGCTTCTTGAATGGGTAACAAAGCAGTTTTTATATCCTCCATGTTCAGCATTTGATCAGGTTTATTTTTGGTCCCTGGTTTTGGTTGTTCCTGCTGTTTTATAATTTTTTGTCGTTTCAAAATTACATCTTTTTCCGGTGACTGCAGTTCTGAAAGCTTAGTTTTTGTAGTAGTTATATCCATATTTTTGTCTTCCTTCGACATTTTATATTAGTACTGGAACTCAGAGTATACTGAATATACAGTTCCTTTGTTTGAAACTCTCTTCAGAGCCTGGTAATCTATGATAATCCTGTTAAATACTATACTTTTCCTCGGTTTGTTTGCTTCTTGAAGGTTAAATAAGTGAAGTTGCAGTTATTTTTATCAAGATTTCTTGTTTAAAAGTTCTTGATATCACTTCAAGGTTAAGATTTCCTCAGGTTATATGCAGAGATGTAGATCAGCAGTGTTCACAGAATGGAAGCCATCTTTGAATCCCCTCTTTCTTTAATTTCTAATCATGCACTTTAGAGTCTTTCAAATCCAAGTAGGATTTTAGGTCCATGGCAGTTAGGTGGGACAACTGAATGAATTCTGGAGCATTTTCTCAAGACCTAGTTTTCCCTGATTGCATACCTTTTAAAAGCAGCTAGGTAAATCTTTATGTTATCTTAATGTCCAAGCTTCTTCAAGAGATGTACTGGAACTCTGGAGTAACCGAAAGGTGAATGGATTGTTAACATGGAAAGAAATCTGCTTCTGGAAGCTTAGCAAGTGTTTACCTGTGACGGCACATCCTTCCTGTAGACTGATCAAGTGTTGGTCAGTTATTTCTTGAAGACTGACCAGGCACTGGTTAGCTGCAGCACTTTTCTCCTGAAGAACAGTGGTAGACTGTAGTAAAGAGTCAAAATTTTCTTCATTGTCCTACCAATACTCATTTTCACAGTCAGTATGTACAATAATTGGTATCCCACATCAAGCCATCGATCTCCAGAATAATTAGCTAGCTCTTTAACAGAACACAGATATCCTCTGTAATTTGATACACTCCAGCAGTGGTGACTTGTGCTATTGGACAGCAGGACTGCAGCCTCCCCAGCTGTGCAAAAAACAAGAAAACCAAATAAAAATAGAATTAATGAGTCCAGGAAACTCCACACATGCGTGCTCTGAACTCAAATCCAGACTGCTGCTTTTAACCAGTCCAGATTCAGAAAGAAGGCATCAGCCTACAGATGCCCCAGAGGTCTATGCAGTTACAACTGCATAGACTGGAAGGGGATCATACTGCAAGGTCTGCATGCTCAGAAGCCAGATTCAGCACATGCATGCATGCTCAGCATTCCCAGGGAAAAAGAATTTGGGGACACTGCACTGGACTCAGAGCAAGCTGCTCCATGGGGAAAGTGTGTGTGTGAGTGTGTGTGTGTGTGTGTGTGTGTGTGTAATGCCCAAGTTAACTATAACTGGTGGCTAGAGAGTCACTCAGACTCAAACTATGAACCTTGGATGCAGGTAACAAGAGCCTGAATTCCCTACCCACCACCACTTGTGAAAGGTTTTCAGATTTTTGCCTCATATTTTTGTTCTGTTCCTCATAAAATCTGTGTTTTTTTGGATTTTGAATTCACTAAATAATGACAGACATTTGAATTTCAGACTTCATATTCTTCAGAAAGTACATGGTAACAAAACATTTTATTCTAGCAATTTTCTAAGTTTATAGCATCAATATTTGAACTTTGACCCTAATTTGGGGCTGTTTTCCTCATTATTGGCTTTATCCAAGTTTTCTTGTGCTAAGAGGTTGAGAGGTATGGTGAGAACTGAATTCAGTGAATATGTTTGGGGGCTGTATACCCCCATTATTGGCTTTGTCCATGTGTTTTGTGCTAAGAGGTTGAGAGCTATGGTGAGAACTGAATTCACTAAATGAGAGCCATTTAAGTTTCAGTCTTCCTGTCTTTTAAGAAACAGCTGATTTGGCATAGTGGTATGTTGGCCTTACTGTAGTCTACAGGGTCCTGGGTTCAAGACTTGGCAGTGAAATGCATGGTGGTAGCACATCATTTTATTCTAGCAACTTTCCAAGATTATACAAGCAATGTTTAAAATGTGTCCCTGGTTTTGGGGCTTTTGTTCCCCACCTAATAAATTTTGGCTTTTTCCAGATTTATTGTGCTCATGTGCTGCAAATTTGAGTGACACAGTTAAGTGTTGAGGGAATTTTACAAGGAGCTAAGAGTTTCATGGGAAGAGAAGTTTAGTGCTGCTTATAGTGAGTCTGCTTGCATCGTTAATAGCACAACAGGTAGTGTACTTGCTTTCGATGCACAAGGCTGTGCGTTCTACTCCCACAGTATGTAGATGCATTGCTGATACTGTACTGTGTTGTACTTTTAAAATGGGTGGATGCTGCAGTCCTGAGAATGCCCTCTTTGGTGGGGATACCTTGTAACTATGAACCTGTTATCAGTTTGCCATCCATTCTCTATTGCAATATTAATAGCTTATCATTTTTTAATGCAACATGGGCAATTTATTCCTCAGGGACTACATGCACTTTATTTGTAGATGAAACAATGAAATATAAAGTTGTTTGCTAGCAGGAACCTATTCATTTTTTACAGATCTCGTTAATGTGGAATTATTTAGATGACTTTTACTTCTGCAGATTTTGTACATATTTGCTGAAGTTTGAGTAGACTTTTATGATGAAAATGTTCTGAAATTGTCCGTTTTGTCATTATTGGTGAATGCATTTTGTTTCATTGTTTACTGGAAACATGTTCAAAACAAATTTAAAATGCCCTCTAACAACTGTACTTTATTATACAAGGAATATAATTTAATACAATCAGGAAGGTGTATCAAAGAACACGTATGTTTCATGTGCAAGGGGCCTATGATTTGAAAACACCCCAAAGTTAATATTTATCTGCCACTGGCCAGATGTATTTTCTTTCAATGTGGGTTTCAATGTTGTTTCAATGAATGTGAGTTTTGAGGACAGAGAATCTTTAATGCTAAGTCTATTTTCATTGTGAGACTGCATTGCATTGTTTAGCAGATGTCTATTAGTGTTTGTGTGGTAAAATGTAAAATAAAACTTTTAAATGAAATCCAAATCATCATGGAACTAAAGCAGTATACACATTACAGTGTTTATGGTAAATGGGGTGAAGTAGCCAAGTAATGGGAAATTGGAATGGCTGTGAGGGAGGACCCATTCGACCATGATTTTGTGAGGGGAGAAGGGTGGCAAACTCAAAGACAGCCCCAGCTGATAAATAAAAATAAGTGGTCAATGTGCCCAAACTCACACTGGTAAACTCAAAAGACAGGCACAGCAGATCAGCAAGAGATGTTTATTTTCACTCCATGAACAAACCTCACAGAACAGGAACAAAAACAATAACGGTTCTACAGTTCTCAGCGCATTTTGTTCGACATGCACTTCATCAGAAAAGCTAAACAGTGCTCAGTGTGCTAAATGTATAAGTCAGATGTTATTTGAATCTATCAATGGTGTCTCCTAACTAATTAAAATGTTAATACATTCAATTAACATCCTTTTTATTGAAATTACAGATTTCTTAACAAAATCAAAGAAACAATATCACCATCTAGTGGTGAAACAAAACTTCACAGGCAGGAATACATAGTAAAAATGTATATAAATATTGTATGCTCTAAAAACCATTTTAATTAATACATAAAAAATTTACCTGTGTGCAAAATGTTTGAAAAACATGTAAAAATGTATGTATGAAAAATATTAAAATGTGTATAAAATATATATATAAAAATATATATATATATATATATATATATATATATATATATATAAGTACAACTGATATATGGGTAAGTGGTTATAACTTGGCTGATCTCAACTTTAATACAGGTTTTAGAGAGATCATTTCATTTAAGCCTGCATGACTGCTAGCCTCAAGCATTAATTGCTAAAATAACTCTCTATATATTCTAAAAAGCCCCCCCCAAGGACCACCCCTGGGATCGGGGGTAATACCTCTATGACGAAGAATAGGAATTTTGCAGATTTACATGTTAAAGTATGTTTATACAAAGCATTGTTAATGTTTTCCTTCCTTACGTCATATAGGTGCTCATACACCCTTTGTCTCAGCCTTCTCTCAGTTTTCCCTATATAAAAGGAATTACATGCCTCACAGGTCACCATGTATACCAAACCACAAGTATTGCAATTTGCAAATCCTTTAGTGGTGATAATTTTGCCTCTATTTTTCAAATATATTTTCTCACCTTCAATGATATTGACACAATAATGACAGCTTCCACATTTACGTGTACCCAACTTGTTTGAGAGATGTGTGACCTGTTTTCCACCCTCAAGTATGTTCTTAATGTTACGTCCTTTTTTAAATACTACTTTTAAGGGTTCTTCAAAGTTCAGATTCAAATCTGAAAAACTGGCAAACCTATTCCACTCATCATTAATAATATTTTTAACTATGTTGGTTTCGCCATTGAAAGTAATAGTCAAAGCTGAATTGTAGTGTTTTATATCTACTGGAGAATTGTTTTTAGTGTTGGTGTTGCCAAAATTTTTGTTGAATTCCCCAGGATAGGCAAAAACCTTGTGGTCCTTGCTGTTTTAACTTCTTGTATCAGTCTTTCTAACAAATCATCAGGGTAACCTCTTTCTCGAAACATACTTGCAATAAATTCACATTCTATCTGGAAATCTGTCTCATCTAAGGTCATCCTGCTAGCGCTTACTAGCTGACTCTTGACAATTGCCTTCTTTTGATAAGGGGGGTGAGAACTAGAAAAATGCAAGTAGGTGTTAGAAAAGGTCTCCGTCCTATAAATTTTAGATTTCTACCCCTGATTTGCTCTCTGTATGCTCACATCTAAAAAACTAAGTTGGGAACTGTCTATTTTGTAAGTAAATTTTAGAAAATCAGTGGTATGTGAGACATATTCATAAAACTCAAGAAACTGGTCAGCAGTGCCATTCCAAAAAAGACAAATGTCATCCAAAAAACGACCATAGTAATTCCACAAAATTTTGAAATGGGAATTGAAAAGAAATTTATTTTCCCAACTGAGTAATATAATGTTGGCATATAAGGGGGCACAATGTGCACCCATGACTACACCCTTTAATTGTCTGTAATACTCACCCTGAAAATATATAAAATTGTTTTTCAAAATTAAGTCCATAAGAATCAAACAGGTACGAAACTTGTTAAAAGAAATGGAAATTTAACTCTCCAAAAATTGCTCAAACCATAAAAGACCTGTTTCATAGGGAATACAAGTAAATAGGTCTACCACATCCAAAGAAATAAAAAATGGGGTATTTGTTTTCTGTAGGGCATAAATGTGTTTCAAAAAATCTCACGAGTCTTTTAAAATGTTGGAATGTTCCAATATAAATGGCTTCAAATGGAAGTCAATATATTTAGCTAGGGGGGGCTGTCAAAGAGCCCTCTGCTGTAACAATGGGTCTAAGAGGTGGGTCCAAATGGTTCTTGTGGACCTTGGGTATACCAAAAATAGAAGGAATTTTTGGTTTCTCAACATGTAGGTAGTTGTAAGTTTCTAGGTCAATAAGCCCCTCAAGAAATAAGTCATTAAGACATTGAAACTTTCCTTTTTGCAATGTTAAACTCATTCAAGGACACTCTTTCATATGTATTTTCATCATTCAACATGTTTAGCATTTTGACTTCATAGTCTATTTCGTCCATCAGAACCACCCCTCCTCGTTTATCAGGCTTCATGACTCTAAGATTCTTGCCTGTTCTACAAGAATCAAGGATGTTGAATTCATCCTTTGTGAGATTGGGGGCACTTTAATTAAGCTCATCTCTAAGATGCTTCTCTAAAACATTTTCAAAATTTTTGAGCTGTGGATGTAATGGTGGGTTAAAAGTACTCTTTTTCTTTAAAATACTAGTACTCTCTCTTTTATCTAAACCATTAAAAAGTACCTCAAAGTTCTTTTGTCTCACAAACATTTTAACATCCACCAATAAATCAACCATGTTGGCTTTGACCCTGGGAATGTAGGTAAAACCTTTGGAAAACAAATTGAAATGTGTTTTAGTGACAGTGAGATTAGTGTAGTTGAATATTTTAAAACCTTTATAACTGTATACACATTCATTGATAATTATGTCTTCTACAGTTTTTATTTCCACTGACTGTTCCTTTGATTTTGGTAAAAACTCCGGTTGTTGTAGTTTATGGGTTCTTTCTTTTTCAACCATTTTGATCTCCGAGGGGAGGAGTATTCTAAAGGGTCAGTTTCATTATGAAATGGACCTTGGTCATTGCACATGTCATGGTTGTCAAAAACCTCGTTGTATGCCACAGATTTGTGGTTGGAATATTTATTGTTATTACCCCCCCCCCTGTTTTTGGTGAAGGATAATGTATGTTATTACCATATTCAAACATGTCTCTATCAATTCTCTTAGTTTTCTTTCAAATACTTTCATGCATTTTAACTCAACATCCTTCAACATGTCATGATATTTGTTTTTCTCAGTTTCAATACCAAATAACAAGTCATTCACAATTTATTAATTTCAATTGTAACATATAACTTTTCCATTTCTACTTCATTGTTGACAATGATAGCTCACATAATATCTAAACCGCACCTATCAAATGCAGTAATTAAATCCTTATGAAACCGTGAGCATTCCCTAACATTATTGGGGTATTTACACACTCGAAGCCCCTTAGGGACTATATTGGATTGAATACAATGTTTCAGATATATATATTGTCTATTTCCATTGATTTATATTTAAAAAGTAAACTGCTCATTTTAGACACCATTTCAACATAAGAATCATGTTTGTTATTTGCCTACAGCCTAATCGGCTCTTTAAAGTCAAATTTAAACTCAAGCAGGTCTTTAAATTGAATTTCAGTACCTTTGTTGGTAGCAGCTGCAGCAGCTGTTAATAAAGTAGCTGTTTGTTTAACTTGCGACCTAGCGACTCCACTGGTAGTTGTTGTTATGTTTCCAGAGGAAAAAAGATTGGGAAACCCATCCAAACTGTTCCTTAAGCCATGACTAGTCTCTTGTCTCACATTGGATCCATTGTTTAAGCCGGTAACTGTCCCTTCCTTCGAAGCTGGACGTCCTGTTGTTTCCTGGTTGCAGGAAATAAGAGACTGTGTAGAATGTTGTATTAGTGATTGGCTGAGTGGCATTAACACGCCGACCAACTCAGAGAGCTGGCCAATCAGTTTATGAAGTTCACCCACTTCATTGGACTTCCTGGAGTTATCACAGTCATTGGCAATATGACTGCTGGAACTTGCTGAAAGATCCATGACCACAAACAAAAAACTAGTAAATAAAAACAAGTGGTCAATGTGCCCAAACTCACACTGGTAAACTAAAAAGACAGGCACAGCAGATTAGCAAGAGATATTTATTTTCACTCCACGAACAAACCTCACAGAACAGGAACAAAAACAATAACGCTTCTACAGTTCTCAGCGTGTTTTCGTCAACATGCACTTCATCAGAAAAGTTAAGTCAGATGTTATTTGAATCTACCAAGGGTGTCTCCTAATTAATTAAAATGTTAATACATTCAATTAAAATCCTTGTTATTGAAATTACAGATTTCTTAACAAAATCAAAGGAAACAATATCACCATCTAGTGGTAAAACAAAAACTTTACAGGCAGGAATACATAGTAAAAATGTATATAAATATTGTATGCTCTAAAAACATTTTAATTAATACATAAAAAATGTACCTGTGTGCAAAATGTTTGAATAACGTAAAAATGTATGTATGAAAAATATTAAAATGTGTATAAAAAATATATATAAAAAAAAAATATATATATATATATATATATATATATATAAAAGTAAAACTGATATATGGGTGAGTGGTTATAACTTGGCTGATCTCAACTTTAATACAGGTTTTAGAGAGATCATTTAATTTAAACCTGGGTGACTGCTAGCTTCAAGCATTAATTGCCAAAATAACTCTCTGTATTCTAAAGAGGCCTCCAAAGGACCACCCCTGGGATTGGGGGGTAATACCTCTATGACGAAGAATAGGAATTTTCCAGATTTACATGTTAAAGTATGTTTAAGCAAAGCATTGTTAGTGTTTTCCTTCCTTACGTCATATAGGTGCTCATACAAATCAAATGTAAAATTTATAGGAAGGAGACCTTTTCTAACACCTCTTGCATTTTTCTAGTTCTCACCCCTTATCAAAAGAAGGCAATTGTCAGGGGTCAGCTAGTAAGAGCTAGCAGGATGACCTCAGATGAGACAGATTTCCAGATAGAATGTGAATTTATTGCAAGTATGTTTCGAGAAAGAGGTTACCCTGATGATTTGTTAGAAAGACTGATACAAGAAGTTAAAACAGCAAGGACCACAAGGGTTTTGCCTATCCTGGAGAATTCAACAAAACTTTTTGGCAACACCAACACTAAAAACAATTCTCCAGTAGATATAAAGCACTACAATTCAGCTTTGACTATTACTTTCAACGGCAAAACCAACATAGTTAAAAATATTATTAATGACGAGTGGAATAGGTTTGCCAGTTTTTCAGATTTGAATCTAAACTTTGAAGAACCCTTAAAAGTAGTATTTAAAAAAGGACATAACATTAAGAACATACTTGAGGGTGGAAAACAGGTCACACATCTCTCAAACAAGTTGGGTACACATAAATGTGGAAGCTGTCATTATTGTGTCAATATCAATGAAGGTGAGAAAATATATTTGAAAAGTAGAGGCAAAATTATCACCACTAAAGGATTTGCAAATTGCAATACTTGTGGTTTGGTATACATGGTGACCTGTGAGGCATGTGATTCCTTTTATATAGGGTTATACTGAGAGAAGGCTGAGACAAAGGATGTATGAGCACCTATATGACGTAAGGATGGAAAACACTAACAACACTTTGTTTAAACATACTTTAACATGTAAATCTGCAAAATTCCTATTCTTCGTCATAGAGGTATTACCCCCCGATCCCAGGAGTGGTCCTTGGGAGGCCTCTTTAGAATACAGAGAGTTATTTTGGCAATTAATGCTTGAGGCTAGCAGTCACCCAGGTTTAAATGAAATGATCTTTCTAAAACCTGTATTAAACCTGAGATCAGCCTAGTTATAACCACTCACCCATATATCAGTTGTACTTATATATATATATATATATATATTTTATATATATTTTTATACACATTTTAATATTTTTCATACATAAATTTTTACATGTTTTTCAAACATTTTGCACACAGGTACATTTTTTATGTATTAATTAAAATGTTTTTTTAGGGCATACAATATTTATATACATTTTTACTATGTATTCCTGCCTGTAAAGTTTTTGTTTCTCCACTAGATGGTGATATTGTTTCTTTGATTTTGTTAAGAAATCTGTAATTTCAATAACAACGATTTTAATTGAATGCATTAACATTTTAATTAGTTAGGAGACACCATTGGTAGATTCAAATAACATCTGACTTATAAATTTAGCACACTGTGCACTGTTTAGCTTTTCTGATGAAGTGCATGTCGACGAAAATGTGCTGAGAACTGTAGAAATGTTATTGTTTTTGTTCCTGTTCTTTGAGGTTTGTTCGTGGAGTGAAAATAAACATCTCTTGCTGATCTGCTGTGACAGCCCCATCTGAACTATACCTCTCAACTGTAGATTTTTGCAGAATTAATAGATTTTTGCTTTTTATTTTTGGTTTGTTCCTCATAAAATTTGTGGTTTTCTGGCAAATCATTTAGGAATGAAGTCACTAAATAATAACAGACATTGAGTTTCAGACTCCATACCCTTCAGAAAAATGCATGCTAAAGCAAGGCCTGTTATTCTACCAACTGTCTACTTTTATACAAAAGCATTTTTTAGAACTGTCTGTATGTTCTCCCAATATATTTAGCCTTGTCCAGATTTCCTGCATTAAGAATTTGAGAGGTACGCACAATTAAATTACTTTATAGAATTAGGTATATCCAAACCTCTCAACTGTCCCAGAGTTTGGCTCAAAATGTTGTTCTCCCCCCTAATCATCCCTCCTCAAAATGGCAATTTTGGAAGAAAATGTGGAGAGTTTACAATTAATAAATAATTGTAATGATCAGAGTTATAGATTACTTTTATTTCAGACATGCATGTAGATTCTCTTATTTTTGTCAGCTGCTCATCTTAACAGTACTAATATTAAAAAAGTATCTTTTCTTTGACAGGTTTCCAGCTGTACTGTGTGGCTATTTTTTTATTTTTGCATCACATTTTTGGTCCGTTTTTCATAAAATTGTAGTTTTCTGGCAAATTATTGGCAAATCATTAAAGACTTGAAGTTAGAAAATAATGACAGACATGTGAGTTTCAGATTTTATACCCTTCAGAAAATTCATACTAATGCAAGACCTACTATTCTATTATCTAAGTTTATAAGAGCAATATTTCAAACTTGTCCTTATTTTTGGGCCTTTGCTCACTTCTGTTAATGGCTTTGTCCATATTTCTTGATCTGAGGTTGAGAGGTACGACAAATGTGTCAGGGTCATCACCATCAGCCAGAGACATTTCAAATTGTGACATACTTGATGCATCCCACTCCCCCATGTAGTGACTCTAGATGTGTCCAAGCAAGGCAAGGAGCAGTTATGCAGTGTAAGTGTGCAGCGTACCCGCCCCATCCAAGGTAGACACAAGTACTACCGTGGCTTTTCATCTGTCCTTGATTTTGCAGAATGTTCTGGTTTTCTGTCATATTTTATACTGTTGATTTATGCTTCTTATTATTCAGAAAATGCACGTTGTTGCAGTACCTCCTGCTCTGTGTTTAAGTAGCAATGCTTTAATGACCATCAGGTAGGCTTGTCTGAGATTGTAAGATGCAAGTAAGCTTTAATAAGCATATTGTTAAAGAATTACCTATATTGAAAGCCTTTTTGTTGTTAGGCAGCAGGTCTGTTTTGGATAAGAAACATTTTTACAAGTGGGGGTATCACAGTGATTGCTACTGTCAACATATTACCTGGTACTTTTATAAAGCTGAATATAAATTATAATTAGAACTGCAATGCAAGGAGAAATGGTTTGGGTTAAGTGTTGCTTGTTTTTTATACTTTATTTTGACTGGCATTTCAGTGATGTATTTAAAAAGTAATTTATTTTTCATGCCTCACAACCTTTTTGTTTCCATCTAGATATTAAGTAAGCTGACATGTAGCCAATGAACTGAAATATTTGTTTTCTTCTACATGTCATTTTGTCTTGATTTGACTCTCATAATGACGGTTTGAGACCCAGGGCAGCGTATTTAATTAAAGTCCCAGTTTTTGTGGTTTTGAGCATAGCTCTGCCCCTTTCTAGTTGGTCATACCCCTTCCCGTTGACCCCACCCACTCAACTGCCTTTTGCAGCCCCCCTTTGATTTGAAGTCACCAGCCGCCACTGCACTCCAGGCTGCTTCTTGTGGGGAATATGACTCAAAGCAGCTTTTGGATATAGGAAAAATGCAAGTTTTGTCTACTGAAAACACCAGTGTCATATTTAGGGTGGTCTTTAAAATCTTTTTAAAGGGGTAATCCACCACTCTGCTGTAGAAACCTTCCATGCTACCACATTTAACAAAACAGCTAATAATACACTAAAATGGGCATCATTCTCCCTCTGCTTAAAACATGTTTTCAATGACTTTACCTCCACTTTTTACATTTGTTTAACAAGTTTGATTCATCAGGTATGTTTATGGGGAGTTCTCTTTTAATATCTTGTAGGGGAGCATTGTACAGTAATTTCTTGCCACTTCTGCCCTGTGGCTTTGCAGTCTTACTGTTTTCAGATATCACTATTTTTTTTTTTGGGGGGTGGGCTTCTAATGCTATGCAGCACTTGACTATTCTGATTTCTGTCTCTTTTTGTCCAATGCATGGATCGAACCTGGGTGGTAATTCCCAGATATATATGTCACTAGAGCCATGTCAGACCATAGGTGGTAATCAAAGAAACTCCAGCTATGAACCTATGTACTGTGTGAAACATTCAGATGTTGCTGCCATATTGGATCCAACACATGCATTTAGATGGCATTAGCTCCTTGTAACTTACAACTGCAAAAGTATTAAAGAAATATTAATCTTTAAACTTGATTATTTTAATTAATTTGTTGAAGTGACTTCTTCTGGTTGGCACAAACATTTAGTGCTGCCTCTGCATTTGTGCTTCAATGCTTATTTTACAAATAATTACAGGGTGCATTCTTTTTCACAACAAAGCTTTAGTATTGCTTGTGTTCCTTTAAAATAAAAGAAATGGAATTTTTAGCAATGTGCTGCAACAGTAAAAACTGACTCATTTTACATGAGCATAAAGTTAAACTGCTTATTGAGTACTTAGTTTCACTGCACTTGTTATAAGGTTTATAGTTTGATGTGTGATATATTGTGAACCATAACAACTTAATAACCCCTCTCAACTAATGGACCCATTTGTTTTCAATCAACAAGGTGAGAGTCATCTGGGAGAGGTCATCATCTAGGCAGCCCACAGGGATGGTTCAGCTTTTCAGCTTGCAGGCTATTCACTGCAGACACTCAGTAAAACTACTGGGAGGCATGTGACGTAGTCTGAACATCAAGGGTGTCCCCTCACTTCCAGAAGGAACATTCCCTTCAAGCAGCACTACCTCTTCCTGAGAAGCATGAGTGGTGGTTAGGTGTTGTCCCCTGGAGAAATCATACTAGCTTGGTGTACTTCTAAGTGTGCACAACCCTCCTTATCCTCTGGGAGAGGCAAGAAGGCTATGCTCCATCACACCTCCACCCCCTCCTTGCTCCTCCACTGACAGGGCTGGTAATTGAACCCTGGTCACCTGAGTTGCAGTAAGTGCTCCATCTCTCTGTGCCATGAAGCCAAGCAAAAGGAGAGACTCTTAAAATCATATCTCCAAACAAAGAAGAGTAGCAAGAAGTGTCCCAAAAGGAAGGTGAAGTGTCCAGTATGAAAAGGCCTGTTATATTTTCCAGATAAGGCAGTTACTTGAAGAAAACAAATAGATACCCATACTAAATCGAAGAACGTGACACTTCCTTATTGCAAATGTGCTGTGAATGGGTCTATGTCAGATGACTGGGTTTTCAGACACTTGAAAGAATATGTCATTATGTTTATGCAGTAATTAGCCTTTCTTCACTCAGACAAATGTTAAGGGACTGTGTGGGTCTGGTAACACTGGTCACTTGCACAGAGAGGCCATGTCGTGGCTCATAGGTTCTGAGGATGCATCTGGTACTCACTACCTTTCTTACAGATGCAGCTCTTCTGCTCCATGTATAACCACCTAGACTTGGGAACCATTTTTGGCATGTGTACCTGTAGATCTAACAACCATCTGGCTATGAAGTCAGCAAAGAAAAATAATTTTTGGCCACCTCAGTGTAAGAACAGTACACCAAAAATAGTAGAACAACCGAAATTACCATGCTTTGTTCCACCATTCTTCTTTTTTATATATTTTTAACACCTGAACCCCCTTGATAATTTAGCCCTTCTCCTCAATTACTCTATCAACTCAGTCCTTCCTCCATTCAAGCAAGTACTGGTGTTGGTTAACTATTGTCCAGGGAAGGTACATTTATTTGTATTTCAGCTCCTAACCCCCTCCCCTGATAGTTGGCAAGCACACCTATGTTCATGAAGACATGCTTACTATTTTTCCCTTCCTTTTACTGTGTGCATACTACCACCCACATACCCAAACTGTGTAAGGCTACTAGACACGTGCAGCTTAGCAGTGCAGTACAAACATCCCCTGCCTCAAGTTTTATGCTACACATCAGTGTCACCAGTAGGAGTCAGCCATATCCTGGGCTGGACTGCCTTTCTGAGTTGGCCTCATTTCCATCCTCCCCACTGAGCTCTTCTAGCACATAGATGAGTAATTAATCCAAAGTCATACAGGAGGTAGCCCGGGCTTTATTCTTCTGTTACATGGGTCTGGCTAGTTTACCCCATTATTCAGTTAACAAATTGTGACATTGTCACTTCTCATGGAAATGCAATGTAGTCTTTCTTACTGACTGATTGATTGATTGATTGATTGATTGATTGATTGATTGAAAGCATCTGCATTCAATTGCAAATAGTGTGTTTCAGCCCAAGAGAAATGCAGATTTGCCTTTAGTGAATCAAATGGTGGTCTGAAGCTTATACAAATATGCATACTATCACTGGATCATGGTTGTTAGTGCACATTTCTCCATCATCTTGATAGTTCCATCTCACTCAAATACTGTTTGGAATGGTGCTCAGACTCCATGGCTTGTTGATTTTGTAAGCTGTGCAGACTGGTAATTTTTGCAATCCAGGAGAGGATGTGTACTCTGAGCTGTGTGCACTGGTAACAGTTGTAATCCAGCAGAGGGTGGATGCTGTACTCAAATGCCTTTCTAACACAAAAAATTGCCATGTATTGTTCTCAACAGTAAAGCATGCATTGACTTAAGGAGTACCCATTGAATATGACCAAGTCATGTCCTCAGTAGGACATTTCTTATAGAAACATGAGATTTTACAGGACTAACAGTACCTGCAATCAATGCAAAGGACTGAACTTCACTTTTTCGCCAAATAAAAGCTTTTTCTTATAGAATTAGAGTTATTTCTATTGCTTCATATAGAATTAAGGTGTTTTAGGCAAAAAAAAAAATGTCTATGCAACTCTTACTAGAAACTTAAGAAAAAGTTTTTGTCCTAATATCTCAAGGACATTTGTCATTTTCATGAGTTTTTTTGGTGGACACAACTTCCCAAATAGGGTTTGTCCCAGGCAAAGTGGGACAGATGGTGACCCTGTCTGTGTATGGTGACTTTTTTACATTGGAGCAGTTCTCCAGTGTTGTACAATCCTGGAGTTAGTATATATAGTAAGGGGGTATGGAGGCCATAGCCCCCCAACCTATTTTAAATGTTGGAAACCATAGACATGGTTATTTACAAGATGAATGAACAACGCTTTCCAGAAGATAATATATACCCAAACTATGTGGGGGGGGGTGAGCCCCCCACACCTCCCCTTACTATATATACTAACTCCAGGATCACACTACACAGTCAAATGAGTTTTCAGTGAAGTGAGCTTTCAGTGACGTGCTCAGGCAACTGATTTTCAGTGAAATGAGTTTTCAATGAAATGTGTTTTAGTGAAGTGTGTTTTCAGTGAAACAAAGTAGACCCGTGTGTGTGTGTGTGTGTGTGTGTGTGTGTGTGTGTATATATATATATATATATATATATATATATATATATATATATATAGAGAGAGAGAGAGACAGTGCCTATATTACCTGATCAAAAGTTTAAGTTAGCGAATACGTAAACGTTGATCTGGTAATATCGGAAAATTAAAACAGCGAACAGCTGAGTTAATGCAGGGAATGAATTCCCTCAGCAGCAAAAAAAAAAAATTAAACCAAAATGAAATGGGGGCTTTGCCGCCCCACCCCCCTAACTAACGCTAACCTAAATGTTTTATCAGGTAATATGAACCCATATAAATATATATATATATATATATATATATATATATATATATATATATACTTGGCCACCACAACACAAAAAACAACAAAAGCAAATTAAACCCATACAAATGGGGGCTTTGCCCCCTCCATCACTTCCAACTAAATATACCACCTCTGAGATCACACTATACTGGGCTAAAGGGCAAAGTTCACCCTGGTGGCCAAGTGGATAGTTTCCCTGTTAAAATTATTGATGGTTTATTGCTTTGGTTTATTAACATATCAATGTAGTTGTCTCAGTTTTTTGGATTTCGGGTAAATGTAATTTTGATTAATGGTAGTAGACCCATATACATATTTATATATATATATATATATATATATATATATATATTTATATGTGTGTGTATGTGTGTGTGTATGGGGGAGTTTGCAGGGCAGCTTTCTTTTTTGCAAAAAGAAGTTTTTAAGAGAAGAGCGATATTCGCTGTTCTTCTACACCTCCTGACATTTTTTTCTGTTTGTCAGCACTTGACATTTGAGTGTCGATGTTTTAGTGGGAGTCTTACTAATGCTATGGCTCTCTCTGTAGGCTGTTGCCCACTGCATGCATCCTTTGCTTCTGCTTCATTGTATATGGTGAAAAGTGTTTCTGTTTTACTTAATGTAATGGAACCATTGCTCCTACTTAAATGTTTGGTTGTCATTATTCATGCAATTTTGCTGATCTATAGCTGTTTCTGACACTGACACAGTTCTCTGTTGTGCACTTCCATACACATACCTTTGAGCACATCATTTGTATTGCCACACTGCTGCTTCATAAATTGTTATCCGATCTTGCTTTGTCGGTGGTATCTCTTTGAGTTCTTTTATCAGTCTGTCTTGCACTTTGTACTACTTTGAGGGTCTGTGTCTCTAATCTTGTATCTGCACTCTTTCATGCCTCCTGCTTATGTGCACACTGTGCCGTAATTCTGCAGGCACCTTTCAGGACTCATCTCCTCCTTTATGGGGTGCTGCATATTTCAGCTGCTGCTTTAGTGTTGCCCTCCAAGTTAATAAATCATGTCTTGTGTGTTGCCATGGGAGCATCTCTGGAGAGCAAATGAAATGTGGATCAATAAACAGTTAAAACAGTTTTAGTTTACAGGTTGTGTCACATAACATACAAGTTCTTTGTGTATGACCTGCTAATTGTCCTCTGAACTTGCATGCTTGCAGGACTTTTACTGTCTCACTCATTTTTGCATAAAGCCATTCCTAGTTTATGTAATTTCTGGACTCCTGTATGTGCTCTTCTTGTCCTTCTACATTACCACAAAAGTGGTTTGAGTTGCTATGCTGTTGCTTGCATAGTTTGTAGTTCAGTCTTTCTGTACAGTAATGCAGTCTTCCTGTGCTGGGCTTTTATTTCCACACAGTGGAGTACGTTTCAACAATATCTGCACAGTCTGAGAGTCATGACTGTGAGTGGGACCTGAAATCTTTGTACAAGCTCTGTAGAGGTTGCATATTGAATGTGACATCATGATGTTATGTCTCATTTTGTCGCCTCTCAGTCTGTTACTGATATTATACACATGATATAGTCACATGGTCCTACATACAGCCATGTCTTTGTCTGATGTTTGTTTATTGTGCAAATGTATCCTATCTCATTGTGATATACCTTGACAAATCATGTTGTTGTGTTGTTCTTGTTGCTCAGTTTTGTAGGATATACATTTTATGCACTCCTCCTCCACTCTGCCTGGGTCTATGTTTACCTACTAAATTTCAAAAAACGCGAATGTCTAAATACCAAACGATAAACATGGAAAGGTAAAATTAATGAACAACAACCTCCATGAAAATAAATCCATCAAATGGCCATAGTCAGCCAACATCAAGAGCACAGCAAACTGAAATGGGGGGGCTGCAGCCCCCACACCACCCCTAAGTAGGGTCTATATTAGACTGTCGAAATGGCATTACAACAAATGCCGTTTTGATGACACATAAAGAGCGAAGTGCCAAAACAGTGAAAGCTCAGGTAAGCGATTTTTTTCCAAGGGAAAAGAATCGCTTGGCCTGAGCCACGACATTGCCCTTTACCCCACTGTAGTGCAATCTCGGAGTTGGTATATTTAGTTGGGGGGGGGTGAAGCCCCCCCCGAAATGTTTTTAGTGGTATGTTTTGTGTTGTTGGTCTACTGTTATTTTTGCCATAGGAAAAAAATTGGTGACCTGAGGTTTCGCTGTTTTGGTATTTCGTTCTTCGAAATGGCATTAATGCTGTTTTGACAATCTAATACAGACCCCCTAACTATACATACCAACTACAGTGGGGAATAGGCCAAATTTAACAGGCTTCCCTTCACTTACCTTATGCATCACATTACTTCCTGATTGTTGGTCAACTATGGCCATTTGATGGATTGAACCCCCCATGATGTCCAGGCTCCATGCTGTATTAACTAATCTAGTTCATAAGGTGAGCAAACTGAATTATTGAATCCCAAAGGTTCAAAATTCAAAATCTGGAATCTTGGAATATCTAAAATAAATAAATAAATAGGTAACAGCTTTTTTGCTGAGGGGCAAGCTTCCCCACAACGCCCCTGCATATTATATATACCATCTCCAAGTTCAAACATCATTGGGGAAAGGACAAACTTCAGATCTCTAGAAATACCGTCAACACCTGCAAAACAGATGGTTTGATTGAAACATTCAAACAATGTTCAATATTGTGAACATTCAAAAATTGAATGACTCCCCTTTTGATAAAGGTAAAAAAAAGAAATACAGCTGAGCATATTGTACATTCATCACATTAGCATACTTAGCAAACATGGCAACATTTCTGAGTTTATATCTAAAATATATACATTTTTTTCTGGGAGCTTGAAGATTAATAAGGAGCCCCATAACTGCAGAGTTCAGTGTGATTTATACAGCTCCCTACTGTAATTCTTAGACTCATAACTAGTGAGTGTCAGAATTATGAAAACAAAACAAAAACACATGAAACTAAAGGCAAACAGTAAAAGTGCAATCTCTAGTCTCCTTTAAAGGTTTTTTTTTTTTTTTGCAAGGGACAAGCCCCCTGTTCCCACAATGTCTCCCTTCCACACCCCCTGCTTATGTATACTAACTGCAAGCTCGCCATACCTCAAAAAAGGGAAATATTCTGAGACACAATGATCATAGACTTCGTTTTAGATATCCAGCCTTGCAATTCTGGGACTTAAACTTAAGAACCTCAAACCTTATAGTGTTACCAGTTTAAAGAAGTACAAATCCATTTCTTATAAAGTTAGCGGCCAGAAAATATTCATCTTGTTTGTTGCCTCACCTTACTTCTGTCTTTTACCTAAGCTCAGTTTCTCCTCGGCTATGCAGTCCTCTGTTGTAAATAAAAGGGAAATACAGTTTATAAGGGCACTATTTTAATTAATGACTGAAGGATCAACCACAGACATCACAGACATGTTCTGTCATCTAAACAATAAATATTTGTGCAGCGTTCTACAGAAACGAGACACTTCATAGTTTCAGCTAGGTATTGTATGCATAATGTAGCGTTCTGAGGAAAAACACAAGTTATTTTGAAGCTAAACATATGAGATGTTATAGCACTGGCAGGAACAGTAAAGCTGCATCTCTGAATAAGAAACATTTAAGGTAGATTTAGAATTTGCTCAGTAGCTGTGTGTGAAATGCTAGCCAATCCCTTCTTTGGTATTATTCTAGGAATATAATCCCAAAAAGAGAACAGGAAGGCAGGAGGTATAAAGTCCTGAATAAACTAAGTACAGTGGTGCAGTTTTAGCAAATGAAGCATAGAATGTTGCATGAATAAGGATGTGGTATGAATAAAGTTTTGCATGATCTGTATAAACTGTTATGGTACAAAGGAAATAGATAAGCAAGGGGAGTCTGTCATTGCTTAAGGGATGTACAATCTTTATTTGGTACTGAAAGAAAGAGGAGGTCATGCTGTCTTGTCCTAGCACTTGTCTTTAAGAGAAACTAAGCATGAGCAATCTAATCCAAAGCATGTGCAATTAAATAGTTGAAAAAGTCCAAGGAAAGTGTTTACTAATTGAAAATGCACAAGGGCATTTATGGATTAAAGAAAAAAATATATTTGTGCATATAGTTTGAAGGATTGAAATGATTCAATGGATAGAATGTAAATGAACAGTACAGATATCACCAAACTGCTGAACCTCCTTAAATATTTTCTGCTGTTATAATTCAAGTTCCATTAATAATGAATGCTAGCATGATATCTGACATTTGCACGACAATGCTTATACTAACACTGTAAAACAGCACACAAATAAATCATTATCAGTTTATTTTGTAATGCCATAATCTACTTCCTCTGGGATCATTTCTATTAATTAAAATTAAGCAAGGATTTTGATTTAATGATAAAGTTGCAAACATTTTGTTACTGAATTTAATTTAATATTTATAATGCTTATTTGTAAATTCACCTAGTTCCATTAACATCTTCTAAGTAAGCTCCCTGGGACTACAGCTGGGAATGAATGCTTACTTCATGAATATGCAGCAGCAGCTGTAAGCTCCTAATTTATGAATGCATTTACTGTTGGCCTTATTATTTTCTCATTGTATTCTGCATAGGTTCACCTTCTATATACACAGCAGTCATGATTCCACCATCCCCACCTTAATGTCACTGTGGTGCTTAACTCACTGGTTCTCATTACAAATAATCCTGCTGAACCTATAATTGGCTTATAGCAAATTGGTTAGAAAAGTTATTTTGATGAATAACATAAATTTTCCACAACCAAATGATAAGAAATAAAGTGATCCAAGGTACAATCCTTGACTTTACTTAAACACATGCTGTTTGCTACAGATGTATTGTCATTTTTCTGTCTGGAGGTCATAATAGAATCTCTAAACCAGTACTCCTGAAATAGTAAGGCTAACTGTTCTGGGGAGGTCTGGACCCATTTCTAGGGAGGTCCAGGCAAGATTGAAAATGTTGTATATTTATAACAGTATCTGCTCAATAGTGATTGTATGAGAGATCAGGCTAAATGAGAAAGATAGTAGTGAATATGCAAATAAATGCAAAAACAATAATGCTCTAATGTCAGATCCTCAGCAGAACAGGGAAAGTCCATCATGATGTAGGAGGCCAGCACCAGAAGGACAACATGGCTACCTAAGCCAGCAATAGTAGGCCCTCCCTGCGAATGTGAGGCAGCATGCATGTGTGCCTAGAGACGGTGTAGGCAGCACTTGTGGTGACATACGTATTCATGTGGCCAGTGACGGCCCCTATTTCAGCATAATTTCTGATTAAGGAGAAACTTGATATTTATCAGGCAGAGGCAAATGTGTGCACATGCTTGTGTGTGTGTGTGTGTGTGTGTGTGTGTGTGTGTGTGTGTGTGTGTGTGTGTGTGTGTGTGTGTGTGTGTGTGTGTGTGTGTGTGTATACTGAGTACTGTTACATGCTAGGTAATGCATCATTAAAATCAATAAAATCAAGATTATTTTGAGATGTTAAGAAAATGAAATTTCATTTTAAGATCAAATTATAGAGGTACAAGTTATGATGAGATATTTGTAAAATGAAACACTTCCTCATACATTTGTCAATATTTTGCATTACTTGGGAGACCTTTCAATGTAGTATTATGCTTCAAATTTTGAAAAAAATAATACTATATAGATGCTAAATATTACTAACAAATCTGCTATATTTATTTATATTCATAACATTGACCTTTGGTCAATAAAAAGCAGTGTTTCAGAAGTTGCAGTGTAGAGCAGACATTGTGGTGTGGGTTAAAAAAGGTAGTACCTGATTGTGCAAGTGTACCAGCAGAGATGGTTTGAGTGGGTGAACTGAGAACCTGTGCTGAAACATCAAAATTGAGTCAATGTCAAATGAAGACAAGCAAAGAGCAGCAGCAAAAGGTGCAACAGCTTTTAAAACCGTGTAAAACTTCATTCTACCACACTTAGAATATGCTGCAGAATGAAGTAACAGCTTTTATAACTGTTAATTCTGCAATGGGGCACTTTGTTTCTTACTGTTGTCTGATAGTGCTAAGTTAAAATTAAAAAACTGTTGATAATAAAATGTTGCTCTTAAAAAACAAAACAAACTTCTATGGTTCTGTGAACTTGCTGCTCCTGAGTGGCTCTCCCTTGGGACCAGCCTATCAGCTGCTGTGGAATGTGCTGCTGCCTTGGTATAGAATAACATGCCAGTAACTTACTGTTATGCAACACTGCATTTCCCCCACTGCATTTGTCATGGACCATTATCTGCCACACCTGGGCCCATAAAGACTGAACAGCATGTCCTCTCTGCAACATACATAATCCATGTGCCTGTATCAGGACATCATTTTCAACAGGGCTGAAACTGTCTAGCCTCTTGTCATATACCCTGTCCTCTACAGATATGTAGACATCTGTGAACATAGGATTCTGAGCTATTGACTGCATACAATTGGTACTGTTAGGATGACAGTTACAGACAAAGGGCTATGCTTATTATATCATGGTATAATCACAGGGAGACCTATTGGAGTATGCTTATTATATCATGGTATATTCACAGGGAGACCTATAGAAGTATTTCTTACAAGAGATGTAGGGAGGGAAAGATATGGAAATACATTCTATAGGAGTACTACCACATAGGGTTCATCAGTTTGTCCAAATGAGGAGGTGTGTATAAGGTAAGGCATTCATCCCTGCTGCCAAAACTAGGGGACACTTTGGGAAACTCCAGTGATATGTTTTACCCTAGTGCAGTGTGGAAAAATATGTGTGCAGTCATATTAATACTGTACTCACCACCACAGACCACCCAACAGATGAGACAGGCCACACCCTCAACACAGTTAGTGACACACATGTACAGGAACAGGTTGTCATGATATCAAGGGTTACCTCATTGTCAGTATTATCTACAAGCAATAAGTTCATGCAGTCACACATATACATGTAATGTAATGTAAATACCTTTTTCAGGCTGCATACCATTAGGAAGGCAGACAAAGAACTTACAACATATTTTTAGAGTGCTGTGTACTTCCTCAGACCTTCCTATGAGCCCAGATAGTGCTGGCATTCCATTTAATACCGTTGTTAAGGTATCCAGCATAGCTTCCAAAATCAGCGTGACTAGTATACAAAATGCTGGTCCCTCTAAAGCAATACAAGTTGATGTCTGTTTCTGCAACAAGGAGGTAAATTAGGTCAGGTGACAATAGAGTGTATTGAATAACTTTCTTTTGCTGCCACCTATCTGTGACTTAAAGCCCACATCTTGGACAGCTTGTGTTTAGAAGCTCATGCTGGAGACCTGTAACAGCATTCCCATTGCACGACTTATCAGCTGTGTGTTCCACCGCCCACAATTCATAAATAGCATTGTAAGTGTGATTCACAGGCTGCAGTTGTTTCCTAGATATTGTGTACATGATGAGTGAAGGAGAACAAGATTTGCTCTATGTCCTTCACAGCCATTTCAGGGGGTCCTGTGATGGCGCCATCAAAAAAATGGTGATGCCTAGCAAGACCTGGCCAAAGAACCATCTCCAGTTACAAGCATCAACATGATAAATGAAGGGAAGGCACAGAAATGATGATGTCTGTCACAGTAATGCTGATGATATCCATGCACTGGAAGTGAAAGTTAGGCAACATCACTGCAAAGTGTATTGTAAGTGGATAGTATTGTAATTTTCTTTCCCTTTTATCCTGTCTTATAACTGGGACTCCTGTTGCTACTGGCAATTATTTTTCAAGGTCAGTTTTGGAAATATCTATATTCTAGTGTCTCAATTTTCCACATCTGGTGGAAGTGGCGGTGGTACTTAATGTAATACACCAACTACAATTTATGCAAGTTTCTGCAGGTAGCTGTTATGAGGCAGGACTACACTTCACCATTTCATGTGGTGCCGAAACATTAACTGGTGTGTTCTTCTGTGCACCTGCCATTTTCTCTGTAAGTGTTGTAGCACTGTGAGGTATTGAATGCTGCATGTAATGTAAGTTTTATGTTATTATATTTTATTTATGTTTGTTAAAGGAGCCATAGCTTGCTCATCTAGTGTCTGGTGCCATTGTCTAGTCTGGTGCTCATCAACTCTAAACTGAGGAGGAAAAAAGGCCCTTAAACTTGAAAACAGAGAAAAAGCTCATTCTTGTGAAGAATACAGTAACTTGCTTGCAGCATTTGCAGAAGGTGGCTTGCTACATCCTAAACTACTCACATGGTGTTAAAATACATCAGCCCTGACCACAACTGCATTATAGACCTTCATTTCTGATTTCTGGTAGCACACTACTTATTGGTCAGCATTTCCCAATCATGTTCACTAACAACTTGCCCCCAAGGTTCATAGATTCATAGGTTCATAGGTAGGTACTAGGCTATCAGCCCAAGGGCCTACGTAAGCCTAGCCAACAAGGTTCCCTGGCTTATGCCACCCAAGAAAGTTATTTTCCTGTGCCACTGTTGAGACACAGAAGTGATCCATGGGGTGTATTTCCTATTTCCCATCTACTCATCAAGATTTTTCTTGAAGAGTGCTAATGAACAACTTTGTTTGACATAGATGGGTAGCCTGTTCCAGAGTATGGGAAGTCTCTGGGACAGGAATCTATCCCTCCAACATGTCCTGTTTATTGTGGTGACAAGGTTTAGGTCCCTAGAGTGTGTAGCTTGGAGGGATTGGGATTTCTTTAGGTAAAACATGTCCAACAGCTCTGGGTTTGACATAGATTTATATGTTAGGAAGAGATCGCCTCAGAGCAGGCAATATGCTACGGAGTAAAGCTGGAGTTTTTTGAGACTGTCAGTGTAGGGCATTTGTTTGAGGCCAGTAATCCTCTTTGTGAGGTACTTATGTGGCCTTTCCAGCTGCTGCAGATATCTTGTGAGGTACATTCCAAAAGGGGCGTTGTACTCTATAATGGGTCTAATGAGTGTCAAGTAGAGAGGAACAATGACCTCTTTTTTCCTGGATGAGAACCCTTTTATGATGAGGTGTACCACGTAGAAGGACTTCCTGACTACTGTGGTGATATGACTATCAAAGGAGAGACTACTGTCCACCTGGGTCCCAAGGTCTCTTATCACACATTCGGTGTTAAGTAGATTGCTGCCTATGTGGTAGTTCATGGGTACAGAGTTTTTACCAAAGGGGATGACACTGCACTTTTTGGCATTGAGCTTGAGGCCATGGCTCTGACACCAGGCATCTGTCTCAGTGAGGCCCTTCTCTAAGATGTCCACATCATTTGGGGACTTGACTATGGCTCTTAGTTTGCAGTCATCTGCGAACCTCATTAGCCAGAGGCCTTCTGTGTTAGCCTGTACTTCAGAGAAGTAGATACCAAGCAGGAGACGTCCCAAGAAGGAACCCTTTGGTACTCCACTTGTCACTGCTTTGAGGTCAGATTTGGAGTCTGCAACTTTTACAGTGTGGTACCTTAGCTATGCCTCTGCTTGTTTACAGGGTAGTGCACCAATCAAAAGCAATCATTTATAAGCACAGCTCCAATGAAGAAAGACATTCATATGTAAAGAACAGTGACAGATTTTCCTACAAAGACAACAACAAAAGCAATTATACAATATATCTATCTATATATATATTTATATGTGTATATATATATATATATATATATATATGTATATATATATATATATATATATATATATATATATATATATATGTATATATGTATATATATATATATGTATATATATATATATATATATATATATATATATATATATATATATATATATATATATATATATATATGTATAGATATAGATATAGGTATATACATACTTTTCAAATCCAGGTTTTGAGAACAAATACCTGAGTTCAGGTAAGACTGCATCTATAGCTACTTAGACTTGAGCTGCTGGAAGATTTTAGACTAGTCAAATTGGGAGAGCTAAGCGGTGTCCTTTAGCTAGACAAGAGCATTTTACTTGCAGTTGAAGGTAGGTTTTAAGGCTCTTTCTAAAGCTGGATGGGTTTGAATTTTCTTTTAGGAGGTGAGGGGAGGGAGAGAGTGATTGGCTGGGGGGGGGAGATCTTGCAGTAGAGAAGGAGGGTGCAGTTTGTGAGTAGCTGCATAGGTTGCATGAATATATTTTTTCATGCAGTTTAGCAGAGAGTGGGGCAAAAAATTGTAGGTGTAGTACTTTAAAGAGTTATGTAGCCAGGTGATGGTCCAGTATCTGTTTGATGTGGAGCCATCTAGTTTTGTTGAGCACAAGGCACTCTCTATGAGGATAGCTGGAAATGAATCAATGTGTTGAGTTAGTATGTTTTTTTAGTTTTCTGGTGTTTTGTTTAGAGGCAGAACCAGTGACTGGAAGACCATATTCAAGCAGAGTTAGCAGGCCACTTATAATGAATGTTGACATGAGAGCTGGGGAGAAGAAATGAGAGTATTTCATGGCTCAGAACAGCATGGAGTTTATTTTTGAGTGGGGTTTTCCTTGTGGGAATGAAAACTAAGAGTCTGACCAGACAAAAGCTGTGGTTTCAGTGCTAAAGTTGTTGATATTAGATCAGAAATTAGATCAGAAAAAAGAATAGGTGCTTAGACATTTGAAAAGTCTGTGGTGTATGCCAAAAACATAGTTTTGTTTTTTGAGGGGGTTCAGTAATAGGTTGTATTGCATTAATGGTTGTTGGAGTAGGTGACGCTCTATCTTTAGTTGGGTTTGGTTAATAGAAGCAGAGTGAATAGATCTGTAGATTTCCATGGTGTCAGCATGAAGAAGGACAGGAATCAGTAGTTTGTTAATGAAGATAGAAAAAAGTAGAGAAGAAATTATGGACCCTTGAGAACACCTTTAAACGGTTTACATTTCAGGTTTGCCCTTCTGAGCATGCTCACCTTTGGCTGAGGGGGGTGGGGGAACAGTGCCTGAAGGAAGTTTCAAAGGTGTTAGCCAAATTCCATCTCAAATTGCAGTTCTACTGACAATAGCTCTCCATGGGAGCCATTCATTAGTTTAATCTGTACATTGTACCCATTGAGAAAAGTAGCCTTTCAGACATTTTATGACCTGACTGCTGCTGCTACTCTAGAAAGCACATCAGTAATGCAAGGATTTTACAACATTAGTAAACAGAGTTTTTTTGTTCCTTTCATTTCATATTTTATTCTGTGGTGATTATGTATCCTGGCCATCTACAACAATTTTATGACATGGCTTCTACTTATAGAAAGCATCTGAATCAGGCAAACAGCAGTGGAAACCATATTTCTCTTTCTAGTTTGATATGTGCCAATTTCTGAATGCTACTAGACAAATGTACTATTTTTTATGCATGGGCTGCTTGTACATCTGTAAAAGCATGAGTGATGCAAAATTTAAAACTTAGTATACACTGATGTCCCTTTTCCCTGACACAGCTTTCTTTTAAATATGAGCCAGGAGCTAGGTGCATAGTTCAGCAATCCAATGTAAGTCAGAGAAGAGCACAAATCCAAAGATTAGTTTATCCTGGGAGCTGAAACAAGGCTGGAACTGTGGATTTACAGGATATTTAAAAGTAAAATGACACTGTGGGTGGGAATAAAAGTGACATATTGAAGTGGGCATGACTTCTGTCATCTTAACTCGGACCCTAGTTTTAAACACTGGGATTGTCCCTTTAAGAAGATAGGCAGTGTCAGAAAAGGAGTGTCTGCTTTTGCTAAGAAGTGTCTGTTTCCCAAGAAGGTTTTGAAATTTGATAATAAATTGAGATAACTCCAGTTTCAGTAACAGAATATAAGAGTAGAGAGTAGTCAATCAGATCAAAGGCTTTAGTGAGGTTAAAGATATGTGCTCCAGTTATATTACCTTTGCCAGTGTTTTGTGAGATAGCTTCAGTGTGGATCAATAGGGTTGACATGATGCTTCTATCTGGCTATTGAAAAGTGAATATTTTATAGAATTTTAGCTTTAAAATATTGCTAATATGATTATGTGATGGAATGCTATTTTAAGAGCAGTCAGGCAAAATGATGTGTTCACTAGAAGAGAAATGCCTTTCTGTTTCATTATGAGTCACTATGAGATCAAGCTTATGATAAAATATTGCATAAAGAGGTGGCCTTTCTCAACCATATCTCATTGAGGAGGATCTCAGGAGTATACCTGAAGACTGGAGTTTGAATGGAGTCTGTCATTGTGTCTCAGCCAGAGGTGGATCCTCATGTCTGGAGACAGCTTATCAGGAAAGAAAAATGTTTCCAACTGCCAAGAAAACGTGTATAATCATGGGCCTAGAGTGGGATGCTCTATGTATGAAACAGTTTCCTTCACATCCAGCAAACACATTTTTAGTAGCTGGAAGAGAGGTTTGCCATATATTTGGACTTTGACTCAAATGGTTGAGAAAACTTTTCATGGACATATTGTCATGTTGATTAGTATATAAATTGCTTTCAAAATTTGCATTACAACTTTCATCACAGCAACATGTGAGCCTAAATCAAAGTTATATTCTCAGTTACTTCTGGGTCCATCCTCTTCAAAATACCATTGCATGATAACATATTCACGGGGATATATGCTTGCCTCCTGCCTGTCTCGCAGCTAATGGGACATTGTGTGTGTGTGTGTGTGTGTGTGTGTGTGTGTGTGTGTGTGTGTGTGTGTGTGTGTGTGTGTGTGACTGCGTGTGTATTTATATATGGGACTGTGACTTGTAGAAGTACAGCTGGTATGAAGGAAAGGAATCAGTCCTAGAAACAATCTATCAGTGGGTGCAATCAGCACCTCAGAAGAGTTGCAGTATCTGCATTCATTTAATCAGCCAGGACTGATACTGTTGCTGCCTAAATGAATGTGCAGAGGTTGGTAAATGCAGCAAGGTTTTTTGTGGGGGACTCAGTTTGGGAGAGGATCATCTGGGTACTTTTCTGAGTTCCAGTTAAGCTAGTTGTCACTCTGATGATTTGTATCTATTGTTCTGGTATTTATCTTACACCTTTCACAGCTCTGCCAGCATGAGCTAAACATGACATTAACCATGCCACATTTGGTAGGAGACAGGACAGGCTTTAACTTGCCATTGTTAGTCCCACTCACAAGTGCTAACATGTTTCAAATATACTCATTCCAATGTCAGGATAGATTCAGTTATTACAGATGTCTTATTGTATCTTCTTGCTACTGGTATGGATGGTAGATTTGCTCAGCAGGCACCTCACATGTGCCCTGCCCCTGCTGAAGCTGTAAGCTAAGGAGGTGGAGGGCAATGAGAATGAAGGTGCATTGTCAGAGGGGGATTGTGGTCCCCTCACTGTCTTGTTGCTTGGCATTATTGCCTGATATGGCCCACTGAAAGCTGCAGCAGATGTCAGAGGCTGAAGTGAACAGAACAGTAGATGGGTATATGACCCATAAGGAGGACTTCCTGGAGTTAATTAGAGCTTTTTTTTACCTGGCTAGCCTCTCCATTGGGTCATTAGATGAAGGTATGGACTATACCCCCAGTCACTACAATGTCTCTCTGGTCTGGAATGCCAGATGACACACTGCTGCTCATATTCTATACTATCCCTAATGTGTGCTCTTTTCTCTATTATCGTGTCCCATACTCTCTGCTCTGTTCAAACTCTCCATTAGTGTTTGTTTTCACATATCCCACGTCTCCCCATCCTCGTAAGTGTGCTCATCTACTTTATCTGTGTTGCACTATGCATGCCTCTCTCTCTCTCTCTCTCTCTTTTTTGCTTCTTGCCCACTGTCTTACCCCCCCCATGCCCATCCTTCCCCTTCCCTCTATTCCTTTTTGTCTATATAATGAAAATATTGTGTCTTTTTCACAAGAAAAAGTTGATTTATTTCCTCTCTCCTGTACACAAATATATAATTTATCCTTCAATGTGATCCTCTGCTTGTTCTTTCTTTTCCCCCTACTTTCTTATACATGTTTTCTTTTCATTTTATTAATCTGACAGCTGTTCACATATGCGGACACCCTAAACTAAAACTAAATCTTTATATAATATATAGTATATAATATATACCTTTCTGCAGTAGTTTGAGTCATCTTGCCAAGAGATGTGTTAACACATCCAGGCTACCTAACACATATTCTGTAGTATATTAAAGATAGATTTGTCTGTTAATTCACTTTTTCTGTTATTGTGAGACCCTGCAGCATGGTCTACAAATAATTTGTGGAATGTGCCCTGGACTTCCGTGTACAGGTTTCACTGCACAGATGTGCCTGCCTGCATAGATTTACTGCCTGGATGTTACACTACAGCAACTATGCTTGTCACTGCCAGCAAGCTAAATATGATAGGGTCTATATTAGAACACCGAACTTTCAAAATTTCGAGTGTTGTAATATCGACCCATTTTCAGCGAATGCTGAAAATGTAGAAGAAACAGAAAACCAAATTTTTTCCTAAGGAAAGAATTCGGTTGTCCGCTTCTGTTGCTTCGGTATTTTCAGCGTTGTGGTGGAAAGTTACGGGTTGGGTTCAGGTAAGTGTGTGATTGTGTGGACGTGAGGGTGGGTTAGGTGAGTTAGGGTTAGGGCGCGGGTCAGGTAAGTGTGTGATTGTGTGGACGTGAGAGTTAGGGTGGGGTAGGTGAGTTAGGGTTAGTGCGCAGGTGAGGTGACTGTGCGATAGTGACGGACCTTAGGGTTAGGGTTTGGGTTAAGGTAAGTGGATAGCTAGTGGTGTATGTATAGTTTAGTTTGGGGTTAGGTGTAAGAGTTTAGGTGTATATGTGTGGATTGCTGTTTGTTTGGTGTGCTTGTGTTGTATGTATGTGTTTTGGAACAGCAAATTTTTTTCCCTAGGAAAAAAATCACTGCTCTGTATGTTCGATGTTTTAAATTTTCGATTAATAGAGTTCGATATTAGAACACTTGAAATTTTGAAAGTCCTGTGTTCCAATATAGACCCATATGATAGTGCTTATATTATTTGAAACAGGAAATGAGGATGGTCTACTGGACCTTTTTCAGCCATATCTTATTTGCTGTAATTGAAAATAAAGAACCTAAATATGTGGCATAGAGGGAGGAAACCCTGACTGTGACCTAGACAGCCTGAGTTCTATTAGAGGCTCAGGGGTTGGAGGAGCAGGTAAAGGAGAGTGGAATTAAGAGGTTTGGATCAGTTTTCCCATCTGGAGAGAGGGGCTGGGGTGCCATGTATTGCTGGTGCACACTCAGTGGAGGCCAAAACATGAATATCTGTCTGAAGATAGGTAACAAATAGCAACAAGGGGATAGGTGCATGCACAGGCCGATGTCTTAGGTTCAGATACATGTGACATTGCTCTTGTTATGCACTTGTTAGAATTTGTTTCCTTTGCATAGTAAAAACCTTGCTGCCTTACTGTGTATATGATGCCTGCCCTCTCTCCAGCTCTTGCCTCTCTTAAAGGGGGACTGACAGCCTTATAGGATAAATGAGTGCTACATCAGTCTGTTTATGGAGAAGGAGGGCCCACCTGCAGGCTCACAGCAGGATTTGGCCAAACTTCCCTCCAATAAGGAGGGGATGAGGTACTAGGCTAATAGGTGAATGGGCAGACATAAGATGCAATGGGGAGGGGGGCAAAAATGCAACGGGGAGGGGACAAATAAAAAAATTAAAATAAGCAAGGTACAGACCAGAAGGGTAATGATTACACATTATGAAAAATGCAGTGTGAAGAAAGAAAAAATCAAGTAATGAAAGCCATGAAAGCTATACAATACTAGTCACCTACTAATATAAGATGAAAAAGACTAAGGTGTTGCCTGGTCATTTAATCAAACTCATCTGTTCATGATCCCAGGGGCTTTACAACACATGACTTGTCTGTTCACCACTGCTTTAGTCCTTGAAAATTCACATTCATTGCTTCACTAATACTGTTGATCCATCTTTTAACTACTGGAACCCCATTTTTTGCCTCCAATCTTTCCCAAAATTAGTACCTTCTCAATTGAACCCTGCTTTCACAATATATGGCCAAAATACTGGTGTTTACTTCAAAAACCCTTGAAAAAATACACCAGCAGAACACCCCTAAAATCTATTAACTTAATAGTAAAAAAACTATACTATAATAACTTTCAAAATAATACCAAACAAAACCCTAAATATGTTAGACATCCATTAAAGAAATCTTACACCCTGACCAAAAATTCAACCCAAACCCCTCTCCCGATAACTCACCACTTGAAACTGCTATACAGTTCAACTCTTATTTTATAGATAGTATAGCATGTCTAACAAAGGATTCCTCAACATCTAATACCAGTCCTGCCCAACAGCCACATATCACCACATCCACTTTCAAGTTCAAATCCATACCCACATAAAACTACTCTTAAACAAACATAAACCATACTCTTTTTCAGCTGATGACCTTCCAAGTGAGTACCTAAAAATAGCAGTCAGTAGTATTATCTATCCTGTCTCAATCTTTATAATTAGATCAGTCCAGGAATCCCACATTCCCGTTCTCTGGAAAAAGTCATACATTATCCGTGTTCACAAAGGAGGAAATTCAACAGACATTAATAGCTTTAACCTATAGCAATGTTATCTCCCCTAGCCAAGATACTTGAAAAATGTATTCAAAAGCAATTGTTAGGTTATCTCCTGTAGGAAAAGCTCCTATACCCTGAACAACATGACTTCTGTCTTTTCCATAGTACTAGCACTGCTCTTCTAACCTATATAGATACCATCAATAAAGCTAGAGATAATGGCAAACTTGTCTCTCCCTTATTTCTAGACTTGTCTAAAGCCTTTGACATAGTTTGTCATAGCAAACTTCTAACTTCAAATATCCTAACTAGGTCTCTTTCTCTCTCTCTCTTTGCCTACCCTTCTGTGGTTCTAAAGCTACCTGTCCAATAGATACCAGTCAATAAAATGCCACTCCACACTCTCTCCTTACATCCGTGTTAGCACCGGTGTACCAGAAGCCTCTGTCCTTGGTCCCCTCCTCTTTAGCATTTTCATTAACATCCTCTATACTTCTACACAACAATCCACCGTACTACAATACTCAGATGATTCCATTCTCATTTCCATATATGACAACTTGGTACACATCCAAAAAATTACACAGGAAGCTTTAACAGACACTGAAACATAGATTTGTAACTCACATCTCCTGCTCAACCCAAAAAAGACCAAACTATTATTTTTTCCCCAAATCCCTCTATCATGAAAAAAAACAAAACAAAATGTAAAGTCCTCTCTCTTGATAATACCATTGAAGTCACTTCTCATAGCAATTTATTAGGGGTGATAGTGGGTGATAATCTTACATTCAGCCTGCATATACAAAATTGTACAAGAAAACCTCAAAACTAGGGATTCTTTATAGAGCCAAAAACTTTTTCACTGACACAACTAAAACTACACTTACCACTACTTATCTTCTACCCACACTTGTTTATGGTGCTGCCATCCTTAGTAACCTCCAGGCTTCACAAAAATTAAAACCTGAACAATGCTATAACAAAGTTGCTAAATTTGCAGCAAATACCCCTTTCAGAACCCACCACTGTATATCACTAAAAAGCCTAAACTGGTTAGACTACCTCATCAAATAACATATATGCAGCTTCTTTCCACCTATAACATTATCCAGCATCCATCTCTCCATGCAGCACTAAAAACATTCTACACAACTATGTTCTCAGTAGGTCATTGCGATCCACTGACCAAAAACTCCTGTCTATCTACAAACTTAGCAAATGTGCTGGGCATTATCTGTACTCATACAAGGTTGCTAAGGCCTGGAATTCCTTACATGTATTCATCAGGTCAATGCCTTTCCTCCCATTTTTTTCAAAACCATTCTGAAAGACTTCCTAGCTAAACTCTGGCTATGTTCTTGCTCATAACCAGGATAAACTATATCCCTAAATGTGAAAAAGTAGATTTGCATTCCTTATACTTCCTTACTCTCCCTTCTTCACTTACTTCCTTCTATCAAATTCTCTTCTCTGACTTTCTGTCTAAACAAACCATAAGTGGGTTTTTCCCTCACTTCATATTGCAATTCCTGTTTGAATTAGACTAACTTATCTTTAATTTCTCTAGAAACTGTCTAAAATTTCTCTAAATATTAAATAGTTGTCATATAACTTGCATCAATTCTTAACTAGTGTTTTTTATATTATGTCTGATTTGTTATATTTATTTAAACTGCAGATGTTTTTATTTTTGAAGATTGTAAAATTATTGTTAAATTTTTTTGTAATAATTTGGAGCTTTTCTTCCCGGGCCTCTGTAAATAAATACATACATACTAACACACAAAACTATGTACATGTTCAAATAATGAAGTTTAACCCTCCTAATAGGAACAATTGTCTCAGATTGACAACCATACTAACAGGCTTGAATTAACCTATAATGAAGGTTATCCATGCTAAGACATATGAAGTAGGGCATATTCTTTGGCATCCCCTACAGATTATTTCCAGATTTTGTTGTCCTGTCATGTTTCACAAATAAAACTAATATTTTGTAATCCTACATTTATTCATCAATTTCTGAGTTGCTGGTTTTCTTCTTGTTGATCTCCATCTCATAAGTCCAGTCTCTGCTTTATTTCCAATGTGCTGCTAGTTCTTCTAGTCAACTCTTGTGCTTTTTTTTCTGTCTCTCAAGAATTTTCCTTTGAAATATTGGAAAAATGTTTTATTGGCATAGTTTGACTACCAGAAGAACAAGAAGCAAAATCTCCTTCTGTTTGATAGCTCACTTTTTGTTAGGCAAACTTTTGTATTTCCTTCTTAGCATGTTCTGCATCAAAAATTATTTTCACCCTTCAGGAAAGAATATTCTGAGAATAGCTGGATACAGCACCTTGTATCTCATGCCTGCTTCTTGACTTTCTCTGATTACTGGAATAAATGTACTCCTCTTCTGTCTAGTGTACAGAGAGTAATCATTTCCCACAAATACTTTACCATCTCCCACTTAGAGTACTTTGTCCTTCTGCCACAGTTTTGTCCGAATCAACTCTTTCTGCTGGTAGGATTGCATCTTTATTATCAAAGGTCTAGGTGTGCTTTCTCATGGCCAGGTTTGTAGCATACACACAATGTGCTATTTTAATTAACAGCTCCTGCTGTGGAATACCAGTCCAGTTGTTTATTTGTGCTTTCATAAAATTAATAGAGTCTGTTCTTTCCATGCTCTGTCCTCTAATTCTATTATTTTTTTAAACATCTCTTCTTGGGCAGTCTCATACTCAGCCAGACTTTTCTTCATTTTGACGTCTGACTTTTTGCAGTTTTATCACCTCATGTGAATATCTGCTTAAAGCTTCTTCCATTTTTTCCAGCCTTTTGTCATTTGAGTTGATATTCTCCTTCAGAGTTCAATTTATTTTAATCAGTTCTGAGCAGATTTGACTTGTTTTTTCTTCCATATTACAGGGAAGTCATGTCTTGCAGCAAAGCTGGAGCTTGAACTGCTTTTCCTAAACAGCTGCAGACGTCTTCCCAGTCAATGTTTACTCCTCACCTTTTGTGATTGATTTTCTTTCAGGTTCTCTGAATTTCTTTTTTCTTTTTCTGAATCCAGGCAGTGCACTTACTAGCCAGTTACTGAAATTTATCCAAAAAGACAAGTTCACTGGCTCTCTTTTCTGATTTCCTGTTTTCATACTGGGAGAACTGAAATTAAGCTGTTACTCAGTGTGCAGCAATGTTGGAAGGTCAATGCAAAACCACTATCAAGAATATTTTGACATGTGACTGCCTTGAAAGAGGGTGATCCATGGGCAGACATACTTAAATGGCTGATAAATGAATCTTGATAGTGGAATAAGAAAGGTCATAGGATAGTAACTCACACAAATGTTGTAAAACCAGAGCATAACTAGCCCTGAGTGGGTGCCGGTCATGTTGTTGGCACCAACTAGAAAACCTTTTCCATTTGCTAATATATGATTTTCTAGTAGCAGACTTTCTTGCTTCCATTAGTACCTGCTGCACATCCTCAGAAAACAGGTACCTAAAAGGAATTAAGACCATATCATCCAGGCAGTCTATTGAAGATGATTGGTGTTGGGGTGCATTAAACACCCCTGTTCTTGTGTGAGTAGATCCATTCTGTGAGGAAGTTTGTATTAATTGCCCCTGGCCATTTCCAAAAGAACAGGGAACCATGGTTGCCTGGGTCAGAATGGAGTCACCACAGTGATCTTGGAGAACTCCTTCTGAATCTTCAGTTGTCTCCACCAAGTGACTTCTCTTCTGAAAAATCTCAGTACTGGGATCTGAAAAGATAAAGGGTGTTGATGCCGGGATCAAAGAGATTTGAGATACCACTGTATTTTTGTCGTGCAGAGTCTTGCCAGGGGTATCAGGAGAATAATAGATGACATAAGACCCAAAATCCTGGGGCATTCCCTCACAGTGACCAAAGTCAGAGGGGGAAAACCTTAGAAATAGATCTGAATAAAGATCTATGTTTCCTGTGGAAGAAAGTCTGTTTGAACTGAGGTACCTACTTGACATCCCAAGAACACAATCTTATGTGAGGAAGTAAAGAAAGACTTCTGAATGTTCTCTTGGAATCCCAGCTTGTGCAAGAGATGTCTCACCCAAGACAGAGATTCCTGATATTTTGAGAAAGAATCTAGATAGATAAGCAAGTAATCTAAATATGGGAAAATGTGGATACCTTGTAGTCTGCAATGAGCTATAGCTGTAGCTAGACACTTTGTAAACACTTTTAGTGCAGTGGATAGTCAAAAGGGTAAGGCAGAGAACTGATAATGTGATCCAGACATACAAACCTTAAGAAACGACTGAAGTCCAGATGAATAGGAATGTAATGATAAGCATCTTTTTAATCTAGTGTTACCAGGAAAGTTAAAAGAGGCAGAAGAGTTGACAGGTTGTGAAGCGACATCATTTTGAATTTAGGAACCATCATAAACAGGATTTAGGGAAGAATAATCTAGAACTGGTCTCTAAGCATTTTCTTTCTTTGGGACTAGAAACATCCTTGAATAAACCCCTTCCCCACCTGGGAAGAAGGAACTGGTTCTATTGCTCCTTAGGAGAGCATTTGATGAAGAACACATGGAAACAAAATGGTCTGATCTACGGGTGGGGTTTGACCCCCTGGAAAGGAGGAATTTCCTCTCACTGTCATCCGTAATCCTGATGAATGATTTTCAGAACCCATTTGTTCTGAAACAATCTGTTGCCAAACAGAAAAACAGAAATTCAGATTTCTGGAAGAGAAAAAGGGCCAAGGTGGAAGGGGGTCACAAGTTCTCTTGAATAGTCATTCAGGCTTGTTGGAGTGTTCTTGGTTTTAGGAAGCTTGGGGCTTATTTTTGCTGAATTCTGCTGAAACTGTTTATTCTGTTTTTTTTTTTTTTGTCAAAAGTGGATGAGAAGAAAGAAAACCCCTTGGACAATTTGGAAAAGGAGGGCTGAAAAATCTTAGAGATTTCCTGTTTCAGCTTGCCCCTTTCATCACACTTTTTGATCACTTCTGCAGCAAAGGGACCAAATAATAAATCTCTATCCAAGGCAGAATTTAAAATCTCATTGTTAACATAATCTGGAAGGTTCTGAGAATGCAGCTGAGCAAACCTCCTTAAAAACATGCCAGTGGTCATAGCCCTGGAATAAGTATCAAAAGAGTCATGCACACACTGCAAACAATGAGTAGTGACCTGTGCAACAGAAGATTTAAAGCAGAATTTTCTTCACAAGAAGAAACTGTACATAAAACATTCCTCATACTTTCATAATATGGCAGAATAAACTTTAATATTTAAGCCTGACAGTTTAAAATTCTGAAATTCAAAGTTGTAGAAGTATACACTTTTTCCCATACCTATCGATAATTTCCCCATCTTTATTAGAAAGAGTAAGACTGGAATTAACTAAGTACTTAGCAGCAGAAGAATCAAGTAATGATATAGCTTCTGGCTCAGGTTTGAGAATAGGATAAAAAATGTAAAAGACTGAGGAACTTTATACATCCTATACATCTGCCTTTTTAGGGACAGCTGGCTGACTATCAGGAAAATTGCAGCCAGTAAGACACACGTCCTGAAGCAGACATGACAGGAGGAATGGGTTTAGTTTCTGGAAAATCCTTTAACAACTCACAGTAATTTTTGAGGGACTGAGAAACCTAGGTGTTCTCCCACTGAAAAGACTGGGACATTCTAACAATAGTCTCAGAGAAAGAGAAACTCTCACAGGGCAATCAGAAAGTCAGCTGTCCACTGAGTCTGAACCAGAAATATGAGGACAAAAAGTCTGACTCTGTCCCTGCATATTCCTCCTCAGATTCAGAATCTTGAATCTCTTCAGAAAAGGAGGCATCCATTTTTCTTTTACTGGAAACTACTCTACACATAGAATCAATAGCATGAATCAAACCCTGAGCCAGTCCCAGTAAACTACTTTTATCCAAAGAAGAAAGATCGAGGCGAGAAGATACATGTTTGATTTTATTGTTTTTTTAACATGAAAAATGGGGCCAACTGTGTTACTAATGGCAGCAGCTGCTTCCTCATGGATGGGCACATCATTCTGGCACAATAAAGAAAACTTCTCTGTTCTGTCTCCCATGACTGACTAGAGAGGTTCTCCTTTGCCCACTGAGGGTTCCCCAACAGCCACAGAAGGTGTGGCTAACCTCCCATCCATAGTGGCTGTAGGTGCTACACCAGAAGGATCCCAGGTAAAAGGTGACTGGTCACCCACCTGTGGCTGAGGCAAATTTCTAGTTTGCTGTGGTGGCAAAGGCTGTTTGTTTAACTTTTTCTTTTTGTGGCCAGAAGAAAGACTGGCTGTGGGATTGACAATATGTTCCAAGGTCAAGCTGAAAATGGTGCCTCTATCCTGGGGAAAACAAGCAACAATGCCAGTAAAACTACCAGTCCACAAAAGTTATATCTTGTTTGACAGAAAAAACACAGTCAAAAGCAATTTCAAACACTATGGCAGCCCCACAATGTTAAAATAAACACAATTTATTCACAAAAAAATGTTTTATCAGATCACACTACTTTTAAACTGACAGAAACAAGTGTTCCATTTAAATGTATGTTACAGTCTCAAGACAATCCATTAAAACACAGCACTCTTTGCTTTAAAATAACTTCCCTGAAAAGGAAAGCAATAAAAGATCAGTAAAAAATAAGAACATGGATTTTCCCCCCAAAGGGAACTTATCTGCTCCTCTAAAGAAAGCAAAAGCAGACCATCTATCCTCAAAAGCTGCTCTTTGGTGGCAGTAAAGCTCTGAAGGGCTTCATGACCAAATTTGTATTTTATCAGCTCAGCTCAAGCTTCTTGACAATTTGGGTGTGTGGAAGGTGCCCTGAAGCTTTGGAAGCTGGTCGGCTGGTATATCCCTGATAGGATATAACTCACATAACTAAGACTACTGCAGCAGTGATTGATATGAAGAACATAGGAGGTAACAAAAATTAAAATGAAGATTTATGGAATATATGAGGAAGCATTTAAAATAATTAATTCTCTATTGCCCTATATTAATAAAACAGTCAAAAACTGGGAAGATTTGGAGCATGACCTAAATATGCATTCTGATGAAATTGAAGACAGTAAAAGAAAGGAAGGAAAAAACATCCCACTTAGGAGAGCTGAAAGTCACCCAAGAAGAAATAAAAGAGAAGTTCATCTAAATGGAGGATATAATATGTCTGAAAGGGTGGAAGGCAAAGAGTATAAAAGTTTCATTATTGCACAACTAAGCCAGTGGACTGACATAACCCAAGAGAAGATACAGTTTCCTTAACCAATATTGATAAAAGTTCAAACATTTTAGCTGAAGGAGCAAATATTAGCAGACTTATGGAGGGATCTTGTAAGTGGGTGACATAAGAGTGTCACTGATCAACATTATTTTCTGGCCATGGAACAGAGAAGGAATAAGTCTGCACCTCTGATTAGGCTCCTTTGGTAACTGAAGTCAAAATTCTGGTGTATGCATCCTTTAAACATTCATTTTTTTCACTGGGTTAAAAACTTTTCAAGACACAAAATCAGCTACAGAGGATATTGAAAAACTTTGTTAAACTTGTTCCATTGGAGAATGCCAGAGAAAAAAATAAAAGGGAGAAGCAGCCAAGGCACAGAGAACTTGTCAAATTAGTGAATGAAGGCTTGTCAAACCCTTTCTGTTGTTTTGGATGAAAATGCAGGAGAAGAAGAAAGACACAGAGAAGTACATCAACCAAGAGAGTAAGAAATTGGAGGCAGGAGTTGGCAAAGGATCTGTCTGGCAAATTGATGTGACAATGTCACAGGAGGGTAACTAATTACTGAAAGCCCAGGAAAAAAGTGGAATCCTGGATAGGTGTTTCAGGCTTGGAGTGACACAGAGTGACACAGAAAACCTATCAGCCCAAACCTAAGCTAGACTAATCTATGAACCTGTGAACCTAATCATCCAAGTCGGAGAAAAACTTGTTTAGTATAATAATAAACAAAACTATGATTGTTTCCTTTCTGTTAGTCTTATTGCTTGATTGGGTTATATGAGAGGGATGGTAAAGTGTCCAACTGTGCACTAATAAATGGACACAACCTTTAGATATTGGAGCCAGTGACTTTCACAGCAGCCAAAGAAGGTACCGGTTGCAAGGGATCCTGCTCATTGGATGTTATTATGGGGGCATAAAACATGTTGATATACATAAGCAAGTTGCAAGAGGGAATATGGTAACAAGATTATGTTCACACTTTGCATGGAAGTAATAGAATAGGTCACTTGTTAGATAACACTGCACGTAAGAAAAGGACATGTAGCAGTTGCAGTTCAAGTTATTAGTGCACAGTTGGACACTTTACCATCCCTCTCATATAACCCAATTAAGCAATAAGACTAAGCCCCTATACTCCTGCACCTTTATGCACCCAAACTCTAGCTATGATTTTAGCAGGCTCTAACTTCACTGTATGGATGAAAATATTGAAAAGTTAGCAAAAAAAAAAAATCGATTAATTTTTAATTTTTATTTTTGCTGTTTTTTCTTTAGCATCTGATGTGTCCTTCGCGTATTCTTGCTGCATGTACATTCTATTGTAAATTTACATTTTCAATGTTCTTACTATGTGTACATTCTATTGTAAATATGCATTTACAATGTTCTTACTGTGTGTACATTCTATTGTAAATTTGCATTTGCAGTGTCTTACTATGTTTTCTTGCTGTGTGGATTATCTTTGTATTCTTCTTAAACATTGTATTGTTGTACTGCCTTGGAGCTTTTCTCCCCGGGCCTCCACTGAAAATGGGTTCTTTTTGGCCCAGTGGACTTCCCCGGTAATCAAACTGAAATAAATAAATAAAATAAATAAAGTACTTTTAAATGAACTTTAGAGATGAGTGCTAAGTGGAAGAATGTAAAGGTGGTATGTAGTTTATAAACAAGGATGCTGAGCTGGGAGGATCATAATTGTGCTGTCATTTTTTTACAATGTATGTGAGCATACCAGAAAAGAGCAAGGGCTCTTTTTCTTATAAAGGAAAAAATGCATTATTTATGAAGTGAGGGAGAGTTTTATATGCTTTGGAACTGGTTCAGTAAAACATCCTTAGTAAGGCAAAGTTTACATGTGTTTAATTAGCTACAAAAAATGCTGTGGGAGGTGCAATCAAGTCAAATGAAATACTCTATCAGAAGGCAAAGGATGGCTTTATTGTCTATGCAGGGGAAGGGAATGGCCATAATAAGAAAATAGAGGCTCATAACTTACTAGATATAAGCTAATTGGTAAATGGGATTAAAACTCATTACATGGAATGTGAATGGCTTGGTTGATAGACGCAGAAGGCAAAAATTAATAGATAGTTTGAGGGGGAGCATGGCAACATTTTTATGTTACAAGAGACACATTTACAAAGGTAGGAACATGAGGAGCTGATTAGGAAAGGGTTCTAGGATGGATATTATGTAAAAGCAATTGTGGGAATTAATAAGACAGGGAAGCCCCTTCAGATAGAAGATAATAGGAGTGATGAGCGAGGGAGAAATGTATTACAGACAGGCTATTTGGATGGCAAAAGCATTTCACTGAGCAACTTTACATCTTTCAATACATGACTAAGGAAATTAAGGCCAATTATAGAGAAACCGATGGAATTTACCCAAGGTTTAGGACTGCTAGCAGGAGGCTTGACTCTAATAACATTGACAGGGGACATGAGTGAAGGTCCAAGACAGTATAAATTGAACAAGGAAGACTAATTTTTGAAGAGTATAAGGAAGCTATATATGGGCTTAAGAATGTTGGAGACATTATACTAGAGAAATATGGAATACATGTAGATCTGAACAATATGGGGCATCTCCTAGAATAGATAGATGGCATGTGTGATGTCCTCCCTCTGGGCCAGTAATCAAGGAGCCTGAATCCTCATCACTGACACTGGAGATGGACTTTCACTTGGAACAAAAATAGATACATACAGTATTTCTGGATGCAGGTCTGTGCATCAAGCACATTTTCCCTTAAGAGCAAACAGGGAACATACTCAATCCAGGGTCTGGATTTCTCTCTCTCTCTCTCTCTCTCTCTTTCTCCAGGTCCCCAGTAAGGCTCCCCACTAGAGCAGCTGTAGAGTTCAGTCCTCAACTGAGTGTCCAAGCCAAGTTTTCAACATTCTCTCTGTTAAAGCAGTGCTTTGTGTCCATGCTCCAAGCAGCTGACACACACACTCTTGGAGATTTGATTTGCGCGCGCACACACACACACACACACACACACACACACACACACACACACACACACACACACACACACACACACATGGGAAAGGCTATCACAGATTTACTAGCTATGCCCCCTTCTGCCCAGACTATAAGATAGTTACACTGCCACCAGGCTCTCCAAAGCCAGCTACTGTAAAGCTCTTACAAGGGTACCCAATTATACTGAGTGACATTAATATTAATACAAATGATGGTGTTTGACCAATGCAGTAAGGCTTTCAGGAGGAGCCGCAGAGTCACCAAACAGATATAAGTACTCTCAGTTTAAAATATTCTCTAAAGGACCAGACACAATGAAAACTTTAAATATATTTAATAATAAATGATAACATAACATGACAATACTAATCTATTTACAATAAATGCCAGAGTTGCAATCACAGGAAATATTAAAATAACATAGGTGAATAGATTCACACAGATACAGAAAAACAGTACTAACTAATCTTGCCATATTTTCCATGCTGATCTGAAGAATTACTATTCCCTAGTTCACTTACCAGAGCAAGGCAAGATGAAGTGGGTGAGAGATCCTTCTATGTCAGGTTCTAAGAAACAGACTGCCATGAGACTTGAGTCTCATCTAGTATTGAAATATCATTTTTGTCCTAGATTACAGAATGACATGGTCATATGACTTCTAATTTCCATGTTACCCCATTGCTAGAAATGTTACCCCATTGCTAGAAACTGAGCCAGAATTTAGCACATATGTGTTAGCATACACACAGATAGAGCTTTGCTGAAATGTGTTATAGAATCTGGAAGCTATAAAACCATAAAACACTTCCACTCTTCCAACAGGAGCTAATAAACAATTTTCTGGCACAGACAGTCTCTGGCTGCAAGCAGAACTGTAAGATACAATCTTTATGGCCTACATTCAGGAATTTAAATTCTTATAATTTTTCAAAGTTAGCTGGACTGTAATTAACCTCTTCTCTTCCAGTATCATCTGTTAAAACATATATATTTAATCAGTTACAATATAGTCAGGACCCACAGTCAGTACATTTTTCAACACAAGCAGCTTTACAAATACATTTTTCAACATAAGATCTGTACAAATCAGTTTGATATACAAATGACATCTAATTCTTTACAAAATTCCAACTAGTTGTGCTGGAGTATGTTACACATCCACTGCTCTATGTCTCTTGGTGCAGATGGAAATACCTCACATAATCACAGCATGTGACAAAGGAACATGAACAAATAATAAAGAGGCTCTTCACATATCCTTTTTAACTTCAGATCCATGCTCAATTAAGATTAGAAGTTAAGAGGCCAATACTATTCTGGGAAAAGGCATTGGAGATTGGGAATAAGTTGGATAAGGCACAAAAGTAAACAATATACTATTCAATAATGCCTGAAGGTTTTTAACAAGGTCAAGAGGAGGAATCCAAAGGGAACATAGAGTGGAGACAGATTTGAAGAAGTGTTGGGAGAAAACATTAAGGAAGCAGAGAAAGAGAGAGTGCAGTGGGCAAAGATTAAAACATGGGACAAGACTAGATGGATCAGGATAAGGAGGTTTCAAGAAAGGGAGGAACTGTTAAAAGCAGAAGAAAGCAGAGAGCTGGCAGAACAAGAAGATGAAGGGATAAAGGACTAGATGAAAAAGATATAGCCAGATAAAGAGCATTAAGAGTGACTTATTATTATAATTCACCCAAACAACAAATGATTCTGGCTTGCAAACTAAGACAACAAAAATAAAAAGAGTTTTTTTTATCAGATGAAATGCCCTAACTCTGAGAAACTAACTAGTGATATTCAAGACATTAGGATGAGAGGTAGGAATTACTTTTCACAGCTATATAACTGAAAGGATACCAGCCAAGATTGGTTAGAGAAACTAGAAAGTGTTTTAGAAGTTATAGAAATTCCAGCAATAACAAATGAGGATAACAAGGATTAACTTCCTGTAACACTAGTTCTTAAATAGAAGAACATATACAAAAACAAGCACTAGGAAAGACCCAAGGTCAGGATGGGTCTCCTGTAGAAATCTGGAAAGAATTCAAACAAAAATAGAAGCAAAATGGCAGGGGATGTTTAACAGAGTAATGTCAGAAAAAAGTAATTTCATTATTCCCAAAAGAAGGTAAAGGTCCCTACAGTACCATCATCTTACTGCCAAATTTCAATTTTGGATCACAATTATAAGGTATTTGTGGCTATTCTGGTGAGTAGATTAGCCAGAATTTTACCAATATTGATTAAAGAAGATCAGTGAGGGTGTAAAAGGTCAGCAAACTTTTGATAATATTTTAAGAACATCCTTAATACAACATTAAGCAGAAAGGTCAAACAGGGGATCAGTGCTCTTAGGACTGGATGCCGTGAAGGCATTCCTCAGGGTACAAATTATTTTGCTACAGGAAATATGTAAAGGTGCCATGGGTACTTTAAAAATAAATTTGACATTAACAGAGGAATTTAAAACTAGAGAAGGTAATCAGGCAGCAATGTCTGATGTCCCCTTTACTATTTGCATGACATCTTGATCCACTTGCAGAAAAACAACAAAGCAATCAGACATATAAAGAGGGTCCAAACAGGGGGAAAAATCTGGCCATGTTTGCAGATGGTATTTACTTTACATCACAAACCCTGATGAAGACATAAAAAGTATTTGCAATCTTAGGAAAATAAGATCAAATATCTAAATATAAAACAAACACACAGAAAAATCAAGGCTGTTTGTGAAAACTACACACCAACATATTTACTTATACAAGATTATCCTTATTTATGAAGTCACTGCAGAATCAAATATCTAGGGATCTGGTTAGCAAGACTTGTTAAAGACACACTTGAAGAATCTTCGGATCATATGCATGATAAAATTCAGGGGATGCCTCAGAAATGAAAAATAATGAGTGACGTCAACAAAGGAATTCCAACTATAAAAAATGTTTTTATTATTGCAAATATTCTATGTTTTGCAAGCATTTATATATGATCCCTGGGAAAAAAATTGGAAAAATTATGAAAAGGAGTGATGAGATATATATGGGACAGTAAACATCCTAGAATACAGTGGCAAAAAATGCTTCTTCCGGTAGATGAAAGTAGTATTAGCAGTACCATAATTCTACGAGTATTTCAGAGCAATCCAATTAAAATGATTGTATCTCCTACAAAATCTCAGCTATATTGCAAGATGGAATGGGACGGGGTTAGTGCTATAAGGCCAAAATGTGGTACCAAGGCATGTGATATTTTGGTTACAAACAGTAGAGGGAAATCAGGAGGGAGGTTGTCTTAGATTTATGGTGCATAGAATCTTGGAAATATTCAAAATTAAAGAATGCAGAGAGTGGAAGTTTGAAATTTGGCCAGTAGGGTTGCTTAAACATCTCTTTGCATTGGATATAAAAGATATTCACAACTGGTGCAAAATTAAAAGACATTTTACTATTTGAAAAACATTAAGATGGGAGATATATAAGTTTGAAACTGAGGAATTATATGAGAATTATCAATTTAACATACATGAAATGATGAGTTACTGAGAAGCATACAACATTTATGGCAAGTACATAAAGGAAGTGGATAAGCAGAAATTAAGGAAGCCAGGACTGGTAGAGCTTCTGATACTGTCAGTGTTGCAATAGGTAGCACATTCACCTCTGGTACAGAAGGATGTAGGTTCAATTTCCACACCAGCTAGATGGACTGGTGACACTGCAGAGTAGCATAAGGGGGATGCTGCACTACTGAGTGTGCCACCCTTCAGAAGAGATGTTAAACAGATGCCCCACAATGCGCTTAAGTTGGTGGTAGCTCAAGTGGCTGTAAAAGATTCCATGGCACTTATCAAAAGGAGAAAAGAAAGTTCCCCAATGCCCTAGCTAAACATCCCCTAGTAGTATAAATACCACTTCAAGTCTCCCCTGAAAAGAGGCTACTAGCCTTGTGGGACTAACCTGGTCAACAAAGGAGAATAAATAAATAAAATTAATAGAAGCTAGAGTTAGCATCTCCACAATACATAGTAAGTAGACAGTAGAGCATTAATCAAAGATAGATAGGTTCAGAGGAAGAGGCAGATACAAAACTGGAGTAGTTAAATTACCAAGGAAATTTCAGATAAGAACTGGATAAACATTTGCAAAACCCCAAAATAGCTACTACATCCTAGAAGTCTAGAATTCTTGTGTGGAAATCCTTGCACAAGCATTTCTACTCCTGAGATAAGATGCATAACATGTTCCCAGAGGTCAGTGATACATGTTGGATATGAGGTAAACATCATAAAGGGGACAGGAATCATATATTTTGGAACCCCAAAGGACTGGTTAACTATAAAAGAAAGATAGACCCTGGGATTCATGAAGCTTGTGCCAGGCGCAGGCATAGCATAGGCGGTCTAACGCCAAATATGGCTGCCGAGCGATTCAGGTACGATCCAATTCCACGTGCACTACTAGCATATGCCAGATCTACGCAGCTCTTGGCTCATGTATGCTAATCATCCCATGCGCAGTAGTGCAGCATGAAAATGAAGGTACATAGTGATTCATGAAGTGGTGCAGGCGTAGAGTAAGCATACAGAAATGTAAACCAAAAAAAAATGGTTTACATTTTTCCAAACAGAACATCGGAGCCATGAAAGCGGACCAAACTTATGTATTACAAAGTTAACATATGCCAATGGCTAAATATGCAGCCAATGGCATAAAAAAACACACACAACACATAAAAAATAACATTTAATGTCATGGCCAGACTAACGCAAAGTACAACCACAGGGCATGTGTGTGCAAACGGGAACACAAGGAAAATATATACAGATGTCATAAAATTGCAATGTAACACAAGTTATGATTTCTCCATAACAGTCAATGGTATGCATGCTACACCACAACCAAGGTGCAAGGGTTGCTAATGGTCTGTGACAGTGTTCAGTGCGGTAACTATGAATTAGTAATCAATGCCATGCAAATGAGGCAAGTAATACTGAATCGCAAACGTCCCGCCGGCCTAAGAATGTACCACATGGTGCAGCGGTACAACACCGAGGAGTAGCCTGGAGGTATACATGACATCAGCAGAGGGGTGTGCCACCGTAGCTGTAAGCACATTGGAGCATTGCTAATCTGGGTTGCCTGTTGCTAAGCAAAGCCGCAGGATAGGGGTGTGGATGTAGCCATAGCTTTGCTTAGCTGAGAGCACACAAGGTGACCGAAAGCGCATGTGTATGTAGATGACAATGCGTTCGAAACCCAGTAAATGGCTGTGCGGCGGAGCACACCACAGCTGAAACAGGAAGGTTACAGGAAGACAATAAGGAAATGCTGCAGAAGGATAATTGGAGTACAACTGAGTAATTAACACCTATTAACTCACAGTGGGCTATTGATGGTAGCTAACAAGGCTGCTAGTAGCAACCTGCAGAACAGGATAGGGGAGGTGCCAGATTGCAAAGAAGAGAGAACTGTCACAGCAGAGCAAAGCAAATCTGCAGTAGATCGGCTATAGAACACATTTCACAACACAATCCTGGGTTGGGAAAGTACAAAACAAGAAAGTAGGCTGCTGGATGCATGCCTGACAATGGGAGGGGAATCATTTTGAAAAGTGAAGGGAAGGGCAAGAGGTGATCCATGGCAGCTAAATGTATTTCAACACCAAAGGCACCACAATAGCAGTACATGCGGTAAAACACATAAGTAAGATACCCTGTAGCTCTGATTGTACATACACACCCTATGACATTTTCAGCTTCCAAAGCACAATAGTATAAAGTGTGAAGGCACCTCACACACACTCGTGTATTCCCAAACACTGCACCATCGGTGTAAACAGATGGGGAACTTTTACAATGTACTTGTTGGGAGATGCCATAGCTGTGATTCATCAGCATGTGTTGGAGACTGAAGGTGGTGTGGAGGATGATGCTGACAACCACCTCAGGTTCCGGAGGAGGAGAAGAGTGTTCAGACCAAGGGTAACCTACCAGGGGCTAGATGATCTGGAGATAGTAGAGCGTTACAGGGTGGACAGGGACATCATACAGCAAATCGTTGAGCTGTACCGGCCATGCCTCAGAGCCAGAAACAACAGAGGGGAACCCATCCCAGTGGACATGAAGGTATGTGTAAGCTTGAGAATACTAGCCACAGGTACCTTTCAAAGGCCAACTGGAGATATCATGGGGATCTCACAGGTATCAGCATCCAGGGTACTCCACCAGTTCCTGGATGCCATGTTACCACATGCCAATGAGCATATATACTTCCCCTGAACTCAGGAGGAGGTGGCTAGCAATATGCGCCTCTTCCACCATGTGGCAGACTACCCAAAGGCACTGGGTGCAATAGACTGCATGCACATACATATCAAGTCACCACCCAGTGAGCATGGTAGGTGCTACATAAACCGCAAGGGATACCACTCCATCAACTGCCAGGTCATGTGCAATGCCCTGGACATTATCACGGATGTGTGTGCTGGCAGCCCTGGAAGCTACCACAACTCCCACATCTGGCATGCCTCACAGCTGTACCAGGTATTTGTCAGGGAGGACATCCCATATGGCCACCTTGTGAGGGATGCTGGCTATGCACTGGAGCCATGGATGATGACTCCCATCAGAAATGCACACACACCCATGCAAGAACGCCATAATGAGGCACACGCACAAACCAGAATCATCATAGAGCGTGTGTTTGGGATGCTGAAATCATGGTTCCATTGCTTGGACATATCTGGTGGAGCCTTGCAGTACTCTCCAGGCACATGTGCCCACATCTTCATAGTATGTGCCATGCTACATAATATGATCCTGTGGAAACAGCTGCAGCAGGGACATAATGGTGAAGGCCATCACAGCCCACCGCAATTGCCAAGGGCACCACAGGCACAGAGGGATTCAGACCACGAACACCCTGTGCCAGCCCCAGTAGGCAGACGGAGGCATGCCCATATGCCCATGCCTTGTCAAAGAGGGAACGTATAGCACATAAATTGACAGTGTAGGCCCCTATGGACTGACACACTTCTCCACCTGCACACACAGTAAAATGGATGGCACACATACACGACCACCTGTAAATTGTCATGTATAGGTGGTCTACTGTGTGCATCATACATAGGCAGTCCTCAGCTATTGCACACACAACAGCTATTGGTACAAGGTAAGTCAACACCTGAACAGTAAATTAAGCTAACAGCATGTGTTGATACTGTATGTATAAGTTCCTAGGTACATCAGTAGGTACATGCCTAATTGTCAGAGGCCATTCATAAGCCTAGCCAAAATGTGTCTGCTGTCACCACCCCATTGATTAACTAACTGTCCCTCTGTGGAGCAGAGCCAATTGCAGGATCCCTGGGGTGTAACCACTGTTCCCCACCCACTCTGCAAGGATTCCCTGGTGTGTCAATGAGGGGCTCCATATAATTTAATCAGGGATGTAGTTCCAAAGCATGGTGAGTACCCATGACAGGTATCTGTTACCCCAGCATTCTCCAGTTATGGGTGTGGCAAGGTGTAGCACATTACAATGTGTGGCTCACTGTGACATGAATTCCCATAGCTGGAGCACATCTATTAAGCATCACTTGGACATACCATTAATAGGTATCATCCATATGTAAACTTACACATTTTGTTTGCAGTATGGAGGAACAGCCATAGTACAGTCCACATACTAAACACCATAACACTTGTACATATCCCAGATGCCTCAGTGGTAAAGCCACTGACTGTCTCGTGCATGTTCCCGGTTCCACAACCTGCAAGGGCTGTTACGTAATTCCAATGTCCCAAATAATGGATGTTGGGTGCAGGTCATTAGAGCCCGTTTAAGCACATGTTAGCGGGTTTTTGTGCTGGCAAGTGCTGGTAAGTGTCGTTTAAACATGACTACATGGATATGTGCAAAACAGGTCTAACCTTTGCTGCAGATCACAGGCAAAGCTGCCCAGAACTGCTGAAATGTGGGTTATTCACCCTTGTACTAATAGTGCCTGCTCTGAGAGGTAAAACGACCACTTCCAGGAGTAGAACACACAAGCATGTACACAATCACCTACCACTAAGCTACCTGAGATGTACCAACGGCAGGTGTGTATTGTGACAGGTTAAAACACAAAAGGGCGGAGTTCAGGAAATAGTATACACTGCCATGTACCCAACGAAAGGTGTGTTCTCTCTCTCTCTCTCTCTATATATATATATATATATATATATATATATATATATATATATATAATATAGAGAGATAAAGGGTGATAGAGAGATATATGTCAATATATACGGATATACATATATATGCAAATATATAGATAGGTTAACAACATGTACACAATCATGGAGGTACATATAAATGGGATACTACCAAATACTGAATGCTTTCTATACCGACATGCATAATCACGAGGCTTAAAGACCGAAAGGCCACAGTACCAGAACACTAGAACTGCGAGTACTATTATCACAATGTTAAGGAACATTTAGTTAGTGCTTCTGGTGCTGCAGTCCAGGTAGGTACTGTGTTTAAGTGTGTTTCTGATTGCTGTAGTGTGTGCAAGTGTGTGTTCTGAGTGTGGTGTGTGTTTCCAGGGGACTGTAATGTGTGTGTTTTGTGTGTGTGTGTGTGTGTGTGTGTGTGTGTGTGTGTGTGTGTGTGTGTGTGTGTGTGTGTGTTTGCTTCATGTGTCTGTTTGTGCTATCTCGGAGGTAGATTATTACAGTAGGTGTGGTGTGGGGGGTGCAGCCACCCACATGGGGAGTGTATGGGGGCATGGTCGCCTGGCCATATGTAGTGTAGGATGGTTTGTTTGGATATGATGGCTAGCAGTGTGTCTGTGTGTGCGTGTGTGTGTTCTGTGTTTGTGTTAGTTCCGGGAGTTTGACTGTCGTGAGATTGAATGTTCGGTATTGTGGGGTTTGGGAGTCTGGGAATGGTAATGTGGTTGTTGGAAGTGTGTGCGTTCCTGAATCCATGGGTATGCTGTATACAGTGGTTGAAGTCTTCAGATATGTGCACAACATGGACCATAGCAATCACACATTCTGCCACGACCGAACATTATGAATAAAGGATATGGAGAGTATATATGTCTATACACTATTACAAATATGTGCTATGGACACGAGCTAAAGATAGGGTTACCACCTGTTCCACCTTGCGAGGGGCAGTCCCTCTATGTGTGGTAGTGTCCTGATTAAAATGAGTACAAATACTAATGTCCTACAATCTCAAGATGTTTTGCATGTTCTATATTTAATGTAATGGTTGCATAAAATAGTCATCCGTATCTAAAATACCTATATGTAACAAGAAACAAGATAAGCAAGTAAACCGCTACAAGAATATAAGTTTTTGTATAGGCATATATGTAAAGTTCTATACTTTGTACTGACCGTGGGTATGTGTCGGCCTCTAAAATCCGATGTGTGTCCTGCAAATGTCCCACTATGGCCTTTTGAAAAGGTGGCAACCCAAGCCAAAGAGGTTCAGTCACCAACACAACTCCAATGAGTGCAAATATCTGTGACAGAAATACACGAGACAGCTTTCATGTAGCAACATTTCATTACATATCGATGCATTTCCGAAGGGATTGAAGGACCAACATCACCTGCATGCTATATAGGAACCAATTAACAATGGCTTAATGAATAAGCCTGCAATAACCATAGTATTAGTCTACTAAATGATAGGTCTTCAATTAGGGAAGGAGCCCTCATGCACATATGGAATATATATAAATGCAGTTCCTACACACCTTCATCTGCTTTGTACACCCACCTACATCTCCCCCACACCCGAAACAATTGCAATACAGACTGTAATAACATCACAAACATCCACTCACTCTATGACATCTGCAGATGCCTTAACATACCTTGTGAGAGACACACTATAATGGCCTTATGTGAAATCGTTGCTGTTGTACAATGGAACAGACGCCGATATTACAGGGTTTGGTTACAATAATCCCATATCAGACGGCTGATATAACAGCTACACTCACATGTAGAACTACATCCTCGAGCCGTTACACACAATCCACGGGGGCCATGAAGTTAAAATATCTCTGTGTGTCTCCATATAACTGTTGCAATTCATCACAAACAACACATCCAGGCCGTCTTCCTCAAAGGTAGGGCAAAAGGACAACGCCCAAGTGGAGTATTCAATTATACCCCACTGTTGCCATGTAATTGGCTAATGGAGTAGCTGCACAGCTGATGTGCATGTAATCATCTACTCCGGAACACCAATTGGTGGCAGGATACCACCTGTCACTGGTATCTATGTATAAAAGGATGGCTGGTCATACATTCAAACCGGATGTACATATGAGAAAACCGTTAAAACAGAAAAGGAATAGGACTGATATTATCGTCAACTCAGAATACTAATAAGGTATGTAGAACACTCAGTATGTTAGTGTATGTAGTACCTGTTCTGTATTAATTAAAGTGTACGAAATGCATATAGTGGGAAAAGGTATTATGTAGTGATGTATTGTTGAGCATAGTAACGCTTGTAGAAATTGTGTGTACTGCTGTGGGCCACAAGGTAAACACCTCATACACCACAAGGGATGCTACATAAGGACTTTAAACACAACAATTCCACTCCAGCCACTGTCAGTGGCAGGGTTTGTCCAACAAGTACGTGCCATAACAGGGGATAGTATATGTTGATATACTGTAACAGTAGGCATATGTATGGGCGTATAACTGAGAATAACATGTCTAACGTGGTCCTGCTGTGCAATTATGATTTGCATTGTGGGATATTGTTGAAAAATGTGAAATGTACAGTATTTTAGGTAGATATGTCTAACATTTTACATAGCATTACTGCTATATTATGCAAACATCAGGTATGTCTATTGGCATGTACAATACACAATAACAGGATACATATGACTTGTAATCACCAGACAGTGTATCAGCATGATAGCTAATTGAAATGGAAGAGCTAGTCAATTATCAATGCACAAAGGACATGTAATAGCTTCATAGGTTCATAGTTAGGTACTACTCTGTCTGGCCAAGTCCATTCGTAAGTCTAACTACAGTGTTTTCACTTGCGGCACCTCCCTAGGTTAGTGTCCTGTGCCTGTGAACAGCAGAGGCATTCATTTCCTGTGACTCTGTACAGCAGAGCCACTGCAGTGATCCCTGGTGTACATGTCTGTCTCCCATCCACCCATTGAGGTATCTCTTGAAGAGTGCTAGTGAGGGTCCCTGCCTGATGTACATAGGAATCATGTTCCAAAGTATGGTGAGTGTCCGGGTCAGGAATGTATCCCTCCAGCATGTCCTAGTCATTGTTGCATTTAGGTACATATCCCAGAGCATGTGGCTCTCAGTGGCTTTTGCTTATGTGGAGCATATCCATCATTATTGTTTTGGACATGGGCCTTGTATGTTCAGTAGAGATCACCTCTGAGTATTCGTTATGCAAATGAGTACAGTTGGGGTTTCTGTAGTTGGGCTGCATACATCATCCTTTGGAGGTCAGTAATCCTCTTGGTGTGGTAATGTGGTATTTAAAGCCATTGCTGTTGTCTCATAAGGTACATCCCAAATGGGGTGTTGTACCCTTTAATGTGTTTCATAAGTCATGAGTAGAGAGGCACAATGGCTGCCTTTGTTCTGGCTACAAACCCATTAGAGATTAGGGTGGCCACGTAGAAGGATATCCACACCACCTTGGCAATATGGTTATCAAAGGAGTGGATGCTATCTACTTGGGTTCTAAGATCCCTTATTATGTCTTATGTATGTAGGGGACTACCACCTGTGTGATAGTCCACGGGTGATTGGTGTAATCCAAAGGGGATGTCTATGCACCTTGTGGCATGCAGCTTGAGGCCATGCTATTGACACCAGGTATCCATCCCAGTGACACCCTTATGGAGGGTGTCTGTATCAGCTGGTGAATCAATCATGGCCCCTAGTTTGCAGTCGTCTGCAAACCTATTCAGGGTAAGTCTTTCTGTGCTAGCCTGTACCTCAGAGAAGCATATACCGAACATGAGGGGCCCTATGACAGAGTACTGGGGGATGCCAATTGTAACTGATTTACAGTAGGAACTAGGGTATGCTACCCTCACTTTGTGTGTTCTGTCCATGAGCCACTTTGTATAATATCTCATGACGTAGGGGTTGATGTGCACGTGTATGTGTATGTTGACAATGCCAGAATGGGGAATGGTGTTGAAAACCTTTGAGAGGTCAATGTAGGCTGTGTGGACCTCCTTACCCTCATCTGCTGCCTTGGTAACTGTCTCAAAGGACTCCACCAGGTTTAGGAGGCATAGTCTGGCCCTAACAAATCCAAACTGGGTAGGATCAAAGGTTTGGAGGCCACCAATGTCTCTGTGAATGAGATCCATGATGATGTGCTCCATAGCCTTGCAGAACATTCTAGTCAGGCGTATAGGGCAATAGTTCCCCTGGTCCATTGTGGAGCCACCTTTGTGGAGTGTGATAACTGTTGCTGTGTGCCATTTAGGGGCCACAATGCCTGATGCAAGGCTATTAGTGAATATGGTGCCCAAGTGGGGAGCCATTTCATTCTGAAGTTCGTGGAAATCGCAGCCTGGGATGTTGTACGGTCACATGGATTCTGTGTTCCTGGCTTTAGAGAGTGCAGCTTTGAACTGCGTAGTTGTGATCGCAGGAACTCTTCATTGTTCCTGTATAGATATGGGCCCTTTAGGGTGTGAGAGGGGTGTAAAGTTAGCACTGAACCTATCTGCCAGGATGTCGCCAATATCAGTCGGTTTTGTAATGTTTGTGCCTAACTGCTGTATGTAAGAGCAGATGTGGGTATCGCCATTGAGAGTAGTGACATACCTCTAGAATGCTTTGTGGTAGTCCTTGGAATTAGTCACAGTAATGTTTACGTAGCTAGCTTTGGAGGATGTGATAAGGGATCTCAGATTCCTACTGAGGCTGACCAGGGAGCTCCTCCACTCATGGGATTGTACTGTACTTTGCAACAGTCTCATCCTTCTGTTGTACATTATGTCCATGGCAGTTAACCACCAGAATGGCATCCGTTTTCTGGTGGGTACCGTCATGGTTCTGTTTGGGATAGCATGATCCATGCAGTCGTGTAAGTGCTAATTAAGTGCAGTTGTGTATGATTCAGTGGTTGTAACTGTATTGTCCATCTGCACAGGTGTCATGACATTTACTACTGCTGTCATAAGAAGCCTGAAGTTGGCTTTGTAGAAATATTGTACTGTGTTTTCCATAAACGGTGTGGTGCCAGGATGTGGATAACAAGGGTGATTAGTGTACATTCGGATCTGATCAACGAGGAGATAACCCCAGGTGTGGAACACCAGTCACACATGTTGGTAATGACCAGGTCTAGGATATTGTTGGCCCTGGTGGTGGTGTGGATAGGTTGATCCAGGCGAATGGAGGTTATGAATCCCAGAAAGCATTGGCCTAATGTGTCGGTACATGAGTAGGTATCCCAGTTAATGGTGGGGTAGTGTCAGTCGCACATCAGTAGTTTCTGTTTGAATCCTATTTTCCAGTACACCAAGAAGTGAGGACCGTTAACCGTGGGGTATGGTGTGGAATCTGTAGCAAGCTACAATTTGTATAGCAGTTATGGCTAGAGTTAGTTGCACTTGGATTACCTCTGATGCATTGTGCTAAGCAACCAGCCTGGAGGTGTGGATATCCTTGGGAAATATGGACACACCTCCACCATGGGTGTTCTGGTCCTGGTTACATGACTGAAAGGTGTGGCATGAGTAATAGCCTGGTAGTGCAGGGGTACTCTCAGGAGCCTAGAAGCAGGTCCCAGTCACTGCACAGATATCAAAGTGGTCCATTACAAGGAGTGCCTCGGGTGAGTGCGTTTGAGATGAAGATGTCAAGCATTGAGTAGCATTACCCTCAGGTTTTGCTTGCCTGTTCCTGTTATGGTGGTGAATATGTTATTTGAACCATGCCTAAAACAGGCACTATAGGAGCAGCAAGAGCCTTAGATGTTATCTGTAATCCCAGGGCCAACAGGTGCAGGCCATCTGTGCCAAAGCATCATGTTCTGTTGACCATGTCATTCAAAGCAGACAGATACTGGATACCCTTGGAATGACACCAGAAGCATAGCCAATTGTTGAAGTAAATAATTCAGTCCTTGTACTGTGCTATCAGTCTGGACGAATGCCAAATGCTTCTCAGGGCTAGGGCGATACCTGCCTGGGCTACAAGATTGGAGAGCTATTCCATGTCTCTGTACATGTAGTCCAGGAAGGTACATCTCAGGGCATTCAAACTAACATGGAGAATGACACAGTCAATTTGTACCTGTTGAGGAGTGACCTGAGTGCATAGGTTATGTTGCGGATCCTGTTATCTGACAGGCAGCTGACAGTAACTATCAGCTTGTGTAGCCTGCTGAGTGGGACATCAGTGTGACTGCCTATAGAGTCACCTATGACTAGTGTGTTGGGTACATTATATCGCCCTATTGGCTGTGGTTGATGGGCACACTGAGTCTGTGGGCTATAAGTAATTGGTGTTGTGTTAGGTGATAGGGGCTGCCTGCATTTCTGCTTTGGAGTTCTCTGTTGCCTAGACAGAGTAGTATTGAGAGGCTCCGCAAATATTGTAGTCTTACTATGTGTGGCCTGTGGTGGTGGAGATCTAGTGAGACTATGTGATGAGTGTGGTGTGGTGCAAACGTTTAACATCCCCATATGATTGTCTGGTCCAGTCTGGGTTGGAGAGAGCTTTACCTCCAGCATGGCTAGATATGTGCATCTCCGACAGGTTGTAGTGTTATATGTTAGGAGGGGACTATTGACTGTGTACACGAGACAATTTCTATATTGCCTCATGATGCCCATATTCATCATATAGACAGGTGATAATACTGGGAATTGACACTTGGACATGCCTGAATATTTAACTATTTCCCACTAGATATGTGAGGAAAGTGTGTACAACAGCTGTTTTACTCTAAGCAAGTGGGAAATGTAAGTACAAACAGTGTTTACCTGTAGGAAATGAGGAGGATTGAGTGATATAATAATTAGTAGCTCATAAAGTGCTTACATGTTCTGAACAAGTGCTGAGCATGAATAAGCAATACAGATAGGGTGTTGGATAACATAAACACACTGCCCCCCAACAGGTACACAATCACATATCCATGAACACTACAGAGCCCCTGTAACCATAACTATGATGGTACAAGGTGCACTCAGGCTGCATGGGACCTGTCCACATCCCTGGTTGTATCATACACATATGGCAAAACAGTTTGCTCTACACATACACATCATGTAAAACATAGCTTCATGTCAGTCTGTGAAAACACTGAATGGTGCACACCAACAGTTATCACAACCCACAAAGTGGAGACACCACTCATAATGGGAGGCACTGCCCTACTACCCTGCTGAGTCTGATCTGAAAGTCCATGAACCTTAATCAACGTATATGTTGTTAGCAATACAGATGTAGATGACAGTACAGATGATTTCACACTGCATATCATACCTGTGACAGGTCATAGGACATCATCACCCATACTGTGTTCCACCTACACTCAGTATACTAGATGTACCTTTGTATATCACAGGAGTGTTCTGCCAGTGGACTGTTGACAGAACCAACACTACAAAAGGTGTCTGAGTAATATGTGCATATCACACCAGTGGCAGCTACAATAAAACAGGGTTAATTCATTGTACTCCCCCTCATTGTAGCCCATACCACACAGACAAATGGGAGGCATCTGCCTATGTAAGTATGTGAATGGCTATGACCTAGGAGCAATAGCTGACTCAGTGTTGTGGACAACCTACAGAATGGGCTTTGTGGGTGAGGTGTATGACATATGTGCACAACCTGACAGCTGCATATTGCATTGTCACCACTAGGTTAATAACCCTGTACCCATGAGCTACCACCTAGGCAGCGGTCATCATAATGGACACTGCATGTAAGGGGTGGTGCTGTGCAGTTTTCCTCCCTGAGCTAGTGATGTCACCAAGCCTATTAGGTAGTTATAAGAGGCAACCCCAGTCATGACAGGGTGCCATCCATGAACATGGAGATCATTGTACAGCCATACTCATCACTCAAGTGACTAATATCGGATCACATATCACCTTTAAGGAGTATTGCCCATGTTTGGATGGGCAACACCAGCCTTCACAATCCTCATCTCCACTATGTAATATGATGCCTACCCTGCATAAAGACATGTCCAACACTGTGATGTTGGGCATGCTACACGTATATATCCTGATCTGAAATACATACGTCATGGACATCCACATTCCTAGTACAAGGATCACCACATGCTGGACAGATCCTTGTGCCATACACATTACATACTCCTGCCATACTATGCAACCCTGTCCAGCAAAGTTGAGTGGACATGTGTCAACGGACAGTACCCAATCTGCACCTCTGCCTGGTAGTGCCCATGCAACCCCTGGCAGGCACAGGTCACGTGGCCGTGGCTGGACACTATGAGCTGTAAAACCTGGTCTGTACAATCTGGAGCTGTCAATAATACCCCTGTGTAGGCCAGACACATGGCAGAACTGTGTGCACACATACACGCACAGACCAGAAACATCTGTAGGGCACCGCAACACTCACATGCATAACAACCACACATGGCCAATTAGATCACAGGCCCTAACCCACACACATGATGTCATCCACTGGTGCAGCCTAGGCCCCTGGCAAACATTATCACCTTGTGCATATGATGATGCCTGTGCTGCATCCCTGTCATCCACACCATCGGTGCATGGACATGCTCATATGGACTGATGCACAGGGTGAACAGAATAGGGAGATAAGTGTAGATTACATTTGTTGTGTACTGTTAACATGCAGCAGACGTACCATGTAGTACAGGTTTAGAATGCATTGTTTTCTGTTCACAGTATGTGTCTTGGTAACAACAGTAACAGCATGTTGGTAATGATGTCCTGCTTCCCTCCTTCAGGTCTAATTGCATGTGCCATTGAGTGCCAGTGTTTGCAGTTTCCCATGTGTAAATGTGGACTACTCACAGGCATGTATGGCAATACCAGCATGCTATTCATAGCTTCAACCTCACGGTTAGAAAGGCTGACATTCCAAAGTTGTCTACACATCTACTGATCCAGGAGCATGGGAGCTGTGTACTAAGCTGCAGTGGCTAGAGACGTGACATCCATACCGGGTGACATCACAGGTACAGTTACATGAGGCAGGGAGTTTACATAGCAGTCTAGCTGATGACAAGGGTAGAGACCAGTTGATAGCTTGAGGCCTCACTGTGTAGCAGTAATACACATTCACATTACAGGATAAGAACACAGAATTACACACACACACACACACACACACACACACACACACACACACACACACACACACACACACACACACACACACACACGTATTCACACACATGTATTCAGACACAGTAACACGCCTACATTCACGAGGTCAACGACACTGTAACACACACACACACTTGATAGTGTTGAGGTGAGAACCTCTGCCTATGTGGTAATCACCATTACAGTACTGTGCACCCACATGACGCGACACAGAGAATGAACATGTACAGGTAGTCAGTGATGCCTAAGATCGACGGCATCAACAGGGTAGTAGATTGCATCACCTGGAGGGGTTAGGGGGTCCTATCTGTTCACTATGGTAACATACATCCTCACTCCATGGACCAGACAGCCATACATACATACACACACACACTGTGGAGTCCACAATTGAATGCACTTATGTCATGCACATACAGATAGCTCACATGTATGTGATACACACCCCACCCCTGCCTATGTCTTGCTTTCTACACTGCAGTATGTACAGATCTCTACAACAGTGTACAGGGGTGTGAGTAACAATTGGGATGTATTCCCCACCATACATGGTATATATGGACACACAAGCAAACACACATGGCAGTACTGTGAATCAAACACCTGCTATCTTATGATATGTATGACAGACATGCAGCAGTATTACCCGCATTACAATGTGTACTGACGCTACCATTGGCAATTGTGCTAATATATGCACACGGGAGGTCTTAAGTGTTACAGGTGTCAAGTGATTTACAGTCAATGACACACTGACCGCTGTGTAGGTTGTATGTTTTCCCCTTCAATTAACAAAAACATAGCTTAGTGTTTGCACATGTTATGGTAGGATAGCTTGTGACACACCTGTGAGCTGTCTTCAGCAAACATCCATCTGCAAAGATGGCCCACACTTTATGTCCACACATCCGTCCATACCTGATGTACATCTTACCGTACTGTCAGTATTTCACCATATACAGTTGGCAATGATGGGGCTGCATTGCAAGTGTATGTTGTAGTAAGACACAGATCACCTGCAAACATCAGCTACTGCACACGCATGGTAGCTGAACGCACACCACTACATGTACATGTGTGTAGGTCCTACATTCCTGTCATTTAGCCATGTTTGTAAGCATTGCAATTGGTGGACTTGTGTGATGACATACATGACACATGGACTGTTGTATGATATGATAGTTGTCATGGGTAACCAGTACAGAGGGAATGTTAACTCAGTCAACATTGATATCACACCTTATGTACTGTTAGCATTCAACAGCCATGGACCTACCTTCCATGTGCATGTGTGTAATTGCTGTAGCCACCTGTCTGCATGAAGGACAGCAACAGCTATGCTATGTACATATGTGTTGTGTGTGTGGCATGTACATATCCACGGCAGGTACATGTATGTCATATCCAAACATGAGGGTGTTTACTGGTGTACAGCAACAGTCATCTGTTACAGCTGTATATGACCCAGGGCCCCTGTTATGTGTACAGCCGACCTGGTTATGAACAGTGTTATCATTGCATTGCATAACACATGATGCAACTGTGTCAGTACATGGGTAGTCTGCACAGTTGCTGTAGAGCTAGGTACAGTCCACTGGTCATGGGTCACATGGTGTTGTACTAATATATGTTTTACCACATGTACGGATGTGTGTTGCTGGTCCAACGGCATGGTGATGTCTGAGGGCTACATCCTAGAATGCGACTTTTGACACTGTGATCTGCACCTGACACATCTGTGATGCCTTTTGAGGGTATACTGGTCAGTACATGTGAGTGGCCTTCATGTACATGGGAACAAGACCACCTGGATCAGTCCGTAACGGTGTTATGGCCCACATGTCTGTATCCGAGGTATAAGGTGGTAGTGCTATTGTGCACAACTGAGCCTTCAGCCAACTGTTCCTCACTGCACAGATGTCAGTATTCTCCATTGTTGGATCTACATTAGCAGCTGTGATTATGAACGCTACACATCTAGCACTGTTTAGCATACACATACAATGCAGTAGTCCTCTATCTGTCAGGGTATTAACCTGGTCTCAGGACATTTGTCTATGAATGGCACTATATGGGCAAAGTAGCCACTCCTGGCAGGACATCACCACAGGTGTTAATAGTGTGCCAGGTTTAGATTGGTACATATAAGGTGACGGACAGTAGCAAATGTTGTGTAGAAGACCGGTGTCAGATATATGTAGTGCAGCGTTCATGCTAACAATGACAACTATCGACACCACTGTGCCCTTCCGTGTTTAGAATCAGAGTGCATACAAAACAGCCCTTTGCTACTGTGTGAGCATGCCCAGTATGACGTTGTGTAGATGGACACATAGTGCATTCCAAACGGCCATGTGCTACTAAGTGTGTGAGCATGCCCAGTGACACCTTGTGTCGGTTATGTGCCTCTATGTGTATGGGCATGGCCATTGTAACCGTGTATAGCGATAGTGGTCATCCATGCAACAGATGGCCATACCCCACTTCAAGATGGATTCCTACATTAAACACACTGGTTCACAGGGATGTACATCATAACTGCCAGCATCCATGTCGATGTCCACATTCCTAGAAGGTCATATTGACAGTCATGAAAGGTGTAGTGTCTGTGGCACGGCTCGTATCTATGTAGTATTGTAATAGTGGTCCATAGATAGGCAATTGTCCTGCTCACACCACTGGCGTGTGTTTGTCTCCATCTGCCTGGGGACAGTAATATGCTTTTAGACTGCTCACACTCCATGCAATCCCTATCACCATCTTTTCCATTGCTGATGGTGTCACCCACCTAGAAGTACGCTTCTAGGAGTGCTGTGTCCCAATAATCTCGGTCGCGCATTCTGTAACTCCGTAATGTTGTAGTGTGATAAGGTAGTTAGGTCTGTGTTCTAATCCCAGCCATGCCAAGTGTGTGTGCGTGTGTGCCCGTCTGCCTGGGGACAGTCTTATGCTTTTAGACTGCTCACACTCCATACAATCCCTATTGCCTTCTTTTCCATTGCTAATTATGTCACCCACCTAGAAGTACGCCTCCTGGAGTATTGTGTTCCAGTAATCTCGGTAGTGCATTCTGTAGCTGCGTAATGTTGTAGTGTGATAAAGTAATTGGGTCTGTGTTCTAATCCCAGCTATGCCAAGTGTGTGTGTGTGTGTTTCCGTCTGCTTGGGGACAGAATAATGCTTTTAGACTGCTCACACTCCATACAATCCCTATTGGTGTCTTTTCCATTGCTGATGATGTCACCCACCTAGAAGTATGCCTCTGGGAGTGCTGTGTTCCAGTAATCTTGGTAGCGCATTCTGTAACAGCGTAATGCTGTAGTGTGAGAAGATGGTTAGGGCTGTGTTCTAATCTCAGCCATGCCAACTGTGTGTGTGTTTCAGTCTGTTGGGGGACAGAGTAATGCTTTTAGACTGCTCACACTTCATACAATCCCTATCGGCATCTTTTCCATTGCTGATGATGTCACCCACCTAGAAGTATGCCTCTGGGAGTACTGTGTCCCAGTAATCCCAGTAGTGCATTTCGTAACTGTGTAATGCTGTAGTGTGAGAAAGCAGTTAGGTCTGTGTTCTAATTACAGCCATGCCAACTGTGTGGGTGTATTTCTGTCTGCCTGGGGACACAATAATGCTTTTAGACTGCTCACACTCCATACAATCCCTATCACCATCTTTTCCATTGCTGATGATGTCACCCACCTAGAAGTAAGCTTCTAGGAGTGCTGTGTCCCAATAATCTCGGCCACGCATTATGTAACTCTGTAATGCTTTAGTGTGATAAGGTAGTTAGGTCTGTGTTCTAATCCCAACCATGCCAAGTGTGTGTGCATGTGTGCCCGTCTGCCTGGGGACAGTCATATGCTTTTAGACTGCTCACACTCCATACAATCCCTATTGCCTTCTTTTCCATTGCTGATTATGTCACCCACCTACAAGTACGCCTCCTGGAGTACTGTGTTCTGGTAATCTAGGTAGTGCATTCTGTAACTGTGTAATGCTGTAGTGTGATAAAGTAGTTGGGTCTGTGTTCTAATCCCAGCTATGCCAAGTGTGTGTGTGTGTTTCCATCTGCTTGGGGACAGAATAATGCTTTTAGACTGCTCACAGTCCATACAATCCCTATTGGTGTCTTTTCCATTGCTGATGATGTCACCCACCTAGAAGTAGGCCTCTGGGAGTGCTGTGTTTCAGTAATCTCGGTAGCGCATTCTGTAACAGCGTAATGCTGTAGTGTGAGAAGGTTGTTAGGGCTGTGTTCTAATCCCAGCCATGCCAATTGTGTGTGTGTTTCAATCTGCTGGGGGACAGAGTAATGCTTTTAGACTGCTCACACTCCATACAATCCCTATCGGTGTCTTTTCTATTGCTGATGATGTCACCCACCTAGAAGTATGACGCTGGGAGTGCTGTGTCCCAGTAATCCTGGTAGTGCATTCCATAACTGCGTAATGCTGTAGTGTGAGAAAGCAGTTAGGTCTGTGTTCTAATTTCAGCCATGCTAACTGTGTGGGTGTATTTCTGTCTGCCTGGGGACAGAATAATGCTTTTAGACTGCTCACACTCCATACAATCTCTATCAACGTCTTTTCCATTGCTGATGATGTCACCCACCTAGAAGTATGCCTCTGGGAGTGCTGTGGCTGAGTAATCTTGGTAGTGTGTTCTTTAACTGCGTAATGCAGTAGTGTAATAAGGTAATTAGGTCTGTGTTCTAATCCCAGCCATGCCAACTGTGTGTGTGTGTCTGTCTGGGAACAAAATAATGCTTTTAGACTGCTCACACTCCATACAATCCCTATCAGTGTCTTTTCCATTGCTGATGATGTCACCCACCTAGAAGTATGACTCTGGGAGTGCTGTGCTCAAGTAATCTCGATAGTGTGTTATGTAACTGTGTAATGCTGTAGTGTGATAAGGTAATTAGGTCTGTGTTCTAAAGCCAGCCATGCCAACTGTGTGTGTGTGTTTCTGTCTGCCTAGGAACAAAATAATGCTTTTAGACTGCTTGCACTCCATACAATCCCTATCAGCATCTTTTCCATTGCTGATGATGTCACCCACCTAGAAGTATGCCTCTGGGAGCGCTGTGTCCCAGTAATTCCAGTAGCGCTGTGTCCCAGTAATTCCAGTAGCGCACTGTGTAATGCTGTAGCGTGGTAAGGTAGTGAAATCTGTGTTCTAATCCTAACCATGCAAACTGTGTGTGTGTGTTTCCATCTGCCTGGGGACAGAATAATGTTTTTAGACTGCTCATACTCCATACAATCCCTATCGGCGTCTTTTCCATTGCTGATGATGTCACCCACCTAGAAGTATGCCTCTGGGAGTGCTGTGTCTCAATAATCTTGGTAGCGCATTCTGTAACTGTGAATGCTGTAGTGTGATAAGGTAGCTAGGTCTGTATTCTTATCCCAGCCATGCCAACTGTGTGTGTGTGTGTGTGTGTGTTTCCAGCTGCCTGGGGACCGAATAATGCTTTTAAACTGCTCACACTTCATACAATCCCTATCGGCATCTTTTCCATTGCTGATGATGTCGCCCACCTAGAAGTATGCCTCTGGGAGTGCTGTGTCCCAGTAATCTCAGTAGTGCGTTCTGTAACTGCATAATGCTGTAGTGTGATAGGATAGACAAGTAGGTGTTCTATTCCAAAACATGAAGGGTGTGTGTTTGGCAGTCATATCCTATGTGTTGGTATCTGTGAGTAGGTGAGGAGCATGTTTTGTTGTTTTCCTATATAGTGTCCATAAATGTCACAATCGCCCAAGAGACTGGGTTGGCAAGACATACACATACATTCGCCAATAGGTCTGGTGAGTAAATGTCAGCAGCCCTAATTATACCCTTAATACAGTCTGAACCCGTGTGATGCAACGAAACACACTTGCCTTGATAGTAACACCAGTACATAATGCAGGAGGCACATATGGTTTCCTTTTTATTCTTGTCTAATGCTTTGGTGTCACATGGTCCGCTGTTGTGATATATATATATTCTATATCTACGTATGTGAGTGTATATGTATATGTGTGTATGTCCTATACTGTTGAATGCCTGTGCTGGATGATCTGTAGGTGATCACCTCATATGTATGTATATCTGCCATGGCTTAGTGGTAAAACACATCGTCTGGGGTGTGCAGGGTCCCAGGTTCAGGGCATGTAGAGACCGGTTATTTTGTTGCTGGGAAGAACAAGGGACATCAAATACAGTGATAAAAAGGTGTTTTTAACCAGTTGTGTGTGGATCTGTATGACAGTAAGCAGTGGTTATTATTTTGGAGGCTCAGTATGGGTCATGTAACTATGCATTAGAAGACAATACTATGCAAATGAGGTGGAAAATAGTGAATCCTGTTTATCCCCAGGGTGTGATGCAGATCCCAAGAGTTTATGTGTATAGATAGCCGTGTGCAGGACTCAAATATAGGTGAAAGCATGGGGGGGGGTTTCAGGCATACTGTGCATACATTGGAGGCCTGTGTCTCGGGATTGCTCCTGCCTTAGCACACCTAAGCTAGGGGTATGTCTATACCTGCCTAGTGCAATTGGGAGGGACAACAGCAGTAGGAGAGTAGTCAAGGTGAACAAGCTGGGAAAACAGGTGATAATTATCACAATCAGCAGATTACAGGCCCAGCCCGGCCCAGAACATTACGATAAAGTGAGCAAGCACCATACCCATGGGTTTTTTCCACACTCTACACCACCAGTGTATACATGTGTGGAAATTTTATGAAACAATCCAACAAAATGAAAAGGGCTGCAGCAGGCAACATAGATCAACGTGTGCAGGAGGCTGAGGGTTGTGAGGATGTGAATGCTGCTGAACAACCCTCAGTGAGGAGACAGAGAAGACTGTACAGACCCAGGGTAATCTACCAGGGGCTACATGAGCTGGAGATAATGGAGCACTATGTGGTGGACAGAGACCTCCTACAGCAGATTGTTGAGCTGTGCCAGCCACACCTGACACATCGAACAGGCCGAGAGAAACCCATCCCAGTGGATAACAAGGTATGTGTAGGCCTAGGTGTACTAGCCACAGGTACCTCCCAAAGCATAACTGGGGATATCATGGGGATCTCACAGGCATCTGCATCCAGAGTATTCCACCAATTCCTGGATGCCATGTCACCACATGCCAGTGAGCACGTACATTTCCTCAACACACGTGAGGTGTTGACCAGCAATATGCGTCTCTTCCACCAACTGGCAGTCTACCCTGGGATAGTGGGTGCTATAGCCTGCATGCACGTATGCATCAAAGCACCACCTGGTGAGTGGGGTAGGACCTATATTAACCACAGGGGCATCCCCTCCATCAACTGCCAGGTTGTATGCGATGCCCACGGCATTATACTGAATGTGTGTGCTGGCTGCCCTGGAAGTTATGACGATTCTGATATATGGCATCTGATGCAGCTGTACCACATCTTTGCCAATATGGACATCCCCTACGGTCACCTAGTGGGGGATGCTGAGTACCCACTGGAGCCGTGGCTGATGACACCCATCAGAAATGCACACACACCTGAACAACTACGCCATAATGAGGCACACACACAGGCAAGACATATAATTGAGCGTATGTTTCGGATGCTCAGATCACAGTTCCGGTGTCTGGAAACATCAGGTGGAGCCTTGCAGTATTCACCAGCTACATGGTCCCAAATTGTTATGGTATGTACTATGCTACACAATATGATCCTGTGGAAATAGCTGCAGCAGGAACAGCATGGGGCAGGGCCACACAGCCCCGTACCAATGCCAAGGCCTGTACAGGCACAGAGTGACTCGGAGGAGGAACTACCTGAGCCGGACCCAGTAGGCGGAAGGAGGCATGCCCAGTATTACCTGTCCTTGGCAAAGAGGAAACGCATAGCATATGCACTGACACAGTAGGTACCCAGGGAATGTCACCCTCTCTGACTCACACAGACAGTAAACGGGATGCCAAGCATGACGCTACCTGTGCTCAGCTATGTATAGGAAGTGCACTGTGTGCATCCGACATAGACAGCCCTCCAGCAC